>NC_050582.1:9362780-9454947 GCF_011100635.1 Trichosurus vulpecula | reverse complement strand
GTACTCTGAGGCCCCAAGGCTTCACCCAGTCCTGATTTCCTAAGAATTCAGCAGGTGCTATTCTCCCTTATTCAGGGTAACTGAGAATACAAGGTCACTGTGGATAGGAAGTGATTGTGACAAGCAGGAGGGAGGACTCTTAGAAATGAAAAAAACTGAGGGAACAAGAACTAGAACGTTAATGGGGAGCTGATACGATAAGTCCCCGAGGCTCTATCTCATGGTGGGTAGAGGGGATCATTGGAAAGTCTCTTTTCCTCGAATAAAAGAGTTGTGACACCATCCCAGAGTGCCCTGCAAATGTTGTGTATTGTTTTCTAGCATCCCTTTTGTGTAACAGAATTATTGATTTGAGTGTAAAGACCACTGAAGAGATAGCATCAATACCATTTTATCGAGTTTCAGTTTTAACATCCTTCATCTTCTTATTCAGAGGAAGGGAGGAAAAAGTTAGTAAATCACAAGTTTAAATGTGATGATTAGCTGCGTACCCAGGGGGCTTTGTAAGAGAACAGAGCCCTTTTTCTTACCCTGATTCCAAAGATGAAGCACAGAAAGTGGAAGAGCCAGTAAAAGGGGGCTGATAATTTGCCTAAAAAGAGCAAAGTTAAAGAACATAAGGGAGGGCCCCTGCCCCTCCCCCTGCCAGGAGAGATGGAAGGAAAAGAGGACCCCAGTAGAAAGCCTCCTGCAAGGCTCCTGCAGCCCAATTCAAAAAGAAGACAGAAAAACATGGGATTAATAGAGTAAATGGGGATATACAACTAGGTTGGCTTTTCGAAAAAGAGCTCTGGATTTACCTGGAGGTGCTATGGAAGGTTAAGAGAAGCCATCTGCGGAACGTTGTGAAGGGAAATGCTAGAATAATGCTCCTCAACATTAGAGATGCAAAAGACTGATCACTACCTACATGAGTCCTCCAGAATCTGGGAAGGATTGCCCCCTTCTGTATATTCCCCAGTGCTCTGTCCAGGCCAATTTTAAGTAGCTCAAGCAATAAATTTCTGCCATTTCTTCTGGGAAACTGTTTCACTACCTAATTAAATCTGTGAGTTGATACCTTTTCCTGACATTCAGACTACATTTTTCCATGTTCAATTTCTACCCACCATTTCCATTTCTAACAGTCCTCCCCCACCCCCTTGTTGCTCACTGCCTGGGTCATTCTCAAAGCTTCCCCCACACTTACTAGCATCAAATAATCACCCTTACATTTCCAATCACCTTGTTATTACTTTTCTTTTGTCCAAGATGGTCTGTTCAAGATCAATTACTGTGCACATTTTACTTAGAGTGAAGGGGCAACCCAGGCAGTTGTAAAAGCAAGAAGAGGCTCATGTGAACAGAATCTGATATCCTTAAAGAAAGTTCTGGTTCAGGACAGAAAGAGAAATATGACTTCTTCTTCTCCTGCAAGCCCTAGAGGTCACTAACCATTCCCTCT
The DNA here is from genome assembly GCF_011100635.1 of Trichosurus vulpecula. Classification (NCBI taxonomy): domain Eukaryota; kingdom Metazoa; phylum Chordata; class Mammalia; order Diprotodontia; family Phalangeridae; genus Trichosurus; species Trichosurus vulpecula. Next base: position 9,453,503 of record NC_050582.1, on the reverse strand, counting down.
ACCTTGTTCAGAAGAGAAAGGCAACTCCCTTGGCACCTCTTCCATGCACCCATGGGTGCCTGAAATTGACCACAGCTGGGAAAGGAGAATGAACAATGGATCCAGCTTCAAGAGCGTTCGTTTAATTTGTTAATTTGAAAAGCATTTATCAAGCTGCTACTGAGTGACAGTCACTGTGCTTGGTAGGAGGAGTAAAGAGACAAAGCAAAGCAGTCCCCTCAAGAAGTTTATGTTGGGTGGTGAAGAGAGGGAAACAACATGGAGCCCAAGTAAGAAAATCTCAAATAGATGCAAAGTAAGGTGAGGGAAGGTAGAGTTGGGAAAGACCAGGAAATTGAATCTTCACTGTGCCTTGAGGGGAGATAGGGGATCCAAGACCCAGAGAGGTGAGAAAGGAGAAATTTCCCTGCATAAGCAGAGAGATGGGTGGTAGTAGCTCCTTCTCCTTTATCCCCTGCAGTGCAGGAGTACAGGGGACTCTGCCAGTGCTTCTAGAACTATCTCGGGCACAGTCACACTGCTGCTATTCTTGAGGATTGAGGAGGTGAGCTAGTAGGTATGTAGGCAATAGAGGGATCTAAATGGGCCAAGCAGAGCAGCAGAATTCTGGAATGGGAAACATTAAAAGAGAGAGGAATGAAGTTACAGATGGGAAATATGGCAAGAGTTAAATGGTGGGGTTTTTTGTTTTCCAAAATGACCCATTTACTGATGTGATTCATACACAAGTAAGATTTAAAGCATGAGTCAGTGATCATACAGTCTCTAAATGAAATATTTTGAGTCATTTTTAAGGATACTAGGATTACTTCACAGAAAATATGCAAACTCTACCGTGTGGTGCAATGTGAAGACAGAGGGAGAATATTCCAAAATGGAAAAATTGCCTGGTGGGTAAGATTTATGGTGAAGAGAGAACACTTAAGGCTTCAAAATCTAAATATTTGTTAAACACTCACAATATGTTATGTCAGCCTTGCAGGTGTTATCTTACAAAATCTATAAGGAAGATTTTATTTGAAAGAGCCCACCCAAGCTTTCCTGACTCTGTCCAGAATAGCCATGGCAAAGCTATGTTGCATCCCATGTTAGTGAAATGTTTGAAGAGGTGCAGTCTCAGGGCTGGTGTTCCTGTTTTCAATATTTCATAAAATTCTTCCCCGTTCCCAGGCTCGTTTCTTTTGGATTAATTTTTTTAGATCCTTGCTCCCTAAGACAGTATTGATTTTTATGCTCTACATAAAAAGGCCACAGTCCCGACTGTCTACAGGAGGGTTTCACAACTCAAACTATACTGTAGATCAGTAAAATATCTACAATTCTCAACTTTGAAAGACTTTGGAAAGATCATGTGACCAGAAAGATGATGGATTAGTTTCTTTCTGAAAATCTCTTTAACTTTTCAACACCAAAGTTAAGGAATTACATAGAAGATATAGAAAAAGTATAGCTAAAAGCACAGGAGATTAAGACAGAACACTCTAGCAAGGTCAAAAACCTTGATTTAAAAACATGATTTAATATCAGAGAATTTAATATTTGGGGATCTAATTCAGTGCCTCTACCCTGCCATCCCCTAGGTGCCCAGGGCAGTGAGCAAGAGAAAATACACTTCCTTGCACTTAGCACCAGGCTAAGCATTCCCCTTACTCCTCAGTGCAGTGATTCTGCTTGAACCCCCTGCTATTCCAAATGAAGTAGAATATGCTATTGTGGCTAGCCACCTGAAGAACAGGAGGCATCTGTCAGGCTGCAAACATGCCACCTTCTGATGAGGAATTCAACCCTAGCTTAGGGATCCCTTGCATCTACAGTGTCTCTGTCACAAATCTCCCCCCAAAAGAAGCAAAAAAAAAGTTGATTCTGCCCAGCCATAAAAAATAAGGGAGGAAGTCAGAGGAGGGAAAATGGCAGGATGTCAGCACAGGCAGAAATGTTGTGCCTGAAGAAAAGGGGACTGGAAATGCCGATGGAATCAGCCCTTTCCCCCAAAAGGCTATGTAAAGACAAATGACTCCTGTATCCCCCAACATTAACATACCAGCAAAGACTAGGAGGCAAAAACTGAACAATGAGGAAACATAAGAGAAAGACTGAAACACCAAAGGTATGTAGGGGACAAAGTCTCAATAAAAGTCCAGTACACAGGCAAATAAACTAACAGAGAGAATTCTTAAAACCAGAGGAAGGATGAATAAAACCCCAAAGACCATCCAAAGCTCATTTAGCCAATATTATTATATGAAGGAAAGTGAACCAACAGAGTTTGATGAAATACAAAATTCTGTGAACTGCCCAGAGTTCATGGAACAACGACAAGAAATTTTAGCATGGGTCTAACAAAAAAGAAAATGTATAAGGAAGCCATTAAGAATAAATATAGGTCATAAATTAGAGCTCTTGATGAATAATTTAAAAGACAATTAGTAGAATATGAAAATAGATCCATGGTGGAGAATCTCTCTAAAATGGAAGCTCTGAGAGAAAGGTCAACAGACTAAGAAGACATCAACAAGAGGAAGGAAAATGGGCATATGTGAAGCAAGAAGCAAGAGTCTTAAAAGAACAGATGAGTTCCATACAAGCCAAAAAGACTACTCCAAAAGGTATGTGGTACAGAGAGAATTTTAATATCTTAGATCTCTCTGAAGATTTGAAATCTTTAAACTGAATACCAGAATGAAGGAAAAATATAAGAAAACTGCCCAAAACTACTGAATACAGACAACAAAGCATCAAGAGAATCGATAGGGAGATTTCAGATTGCCAACAGAAAAATGAAATGAAATGCTCTCAGATTCATTATATAATAGTTAAATTTAACAAATTCAATGACAAACAACAGATTTTGCAAGAGATCAGGAGAAAGACTAAAATATGAAAGAAAAGAAATTTGAATACTGTAGGATATAGCCATGAGAAACTGCAGAAGGGAAGGGAAGAGTATCTTCTAAGAAGCAAAGAAGTTTGAGCTATAACCCAAAGTGACATATTCTGCAAATCTGAGCCTTCATCAAGAAAAAGTTGGATGTTCAAGAAAAGATTTCATTAAAAAATAGACATGCAGAATATTCAACTTGCAAACTTCACAAACAGAAGTATAAGAAAGACAAGTGTGTGGAAACATCATTAGGTACTTATCATGTGCCAAGATGATCCAGTGGACAGAGCACGGGCCTGGAGTCAGAAGAACTAAGTTCAAATGTGGCCTCAGACACTTATTAGCTGTGCGACCCTGCGCAAGTCACTTAACCTGTTTGCCTAAATCTACCAGAGAAGGAAATGGCAAACTGCTCCAGTATCTTTACCAAGAAAGCCCCATGGACAGTATGGTCCATTGGATCACTAAGAGTAGGATACAACTGAACAACAGCAATGTGCTAAGCATTGGGGATACCTCAGCCAGCTTGCATTCTAATTAGACTAACAATATACAGAGGGCAGTAGTGACTGGGGGGAATTTATGAGGAAAATAGTAAATAATAAAATCAGTCCCCATATTTAGAGGTTCTTGTTTAAAAGACAGCAAGAAAATGATTGATAGGAAAAAAATGAACAAAGATGGACCTTTAAGGATAAGGGATTTTTAAAAAGACACAAAGGGCTAAATATTTAAGAAGAACTTTAAAGACCAGGAAAAAAATGTAGGAGAACTGAACTGGTTTTCTAATCATTCATAGAGAAATGGAAGGAACCACATTTATTTTATCATAAATTTATTTACTTCATTTATTTCATAAATTATGAAACTAAAGACCAGAGAGTTTGTGATTTGCCCAAGGTCACATAGGTAATGTGTCAGGGATAGGGCTTGAACTCAGGTCCCCAGTTCCTCTCAAAGTGGAAATGAGTTGAAGAGGGGGTGGGGATGGGAACAGAGAGCATTAGGTGACAACGGAAGGAGGGGAGAAGTACAGGTAAATTGGAGAGGGGGTGGCAAAAGGGATAGAACACTGCTGCAGAATATTCCCATGTGGTGGTGGGAAGGGACATCTTATAATCATAGTGGGGATTGGGGGGGTGAAGGTGGAGATTAGTGCATCAGGAGACCATCCTCTCAGGCCAACATGCAGAGTAGTAGGAAAGACATAAAGTTAGAGAAGAGGTGGCACAGTTATTGGGAAGGTGACTGACCATACTAAATGCAGGGGACTGGCCACACAATGTGGGACAGAGGTCAACCTCTATCAAATGGCAAGGCTTCTTTCTATTACTGGTTCCTTCATAAATTTGATAATTTTAAGAGTAAAGCATAGCATAAAAGGGGTGGCGGGGGGGTAATAACAGAGAAATTAGATATATGATGGACTCCAAACCTAGCATTTCAGAAGCTTTAACCTAATGAGGAACTGAATAGGCTAAGAAGTAACAAAAAAGTGTATAGCCCATAAATCAGCAAATAAAATTCAAAATAAACCAGAAAGCAATCGAAATAGTGAGGAGATCAAAGTACAGAAAACTTTATTGGCCAAGGGCACAGTAAAATAAAATGACTAAAAAGAAGACTTTATAGAAAAGGGGAGATTTTGAATTAATTGACTCGCTTAAAAACAAGAGATGGTCTTAGCGACAGCTATCATTTACATAGAGCCTACTACAGGCCAGGCGCTGTGCTGAGCGTTGGACAGTTATGATCTCATTTGGTCCTCGCAAAAACCCTGGGAAGAAAGGGCAATTATCACCCTCGTTTTACAGATGAGGAAACTGAGGTAAACAGAGGTTAAGGGAAAATATAGAACTGAACAAATTGTTGGACAATGGAAAGCTCAAAGGCTTATGGTATCTTCTGAATGGCAACACTATATGGTACCTTCATAAAAATAAGCTTACCGTATAATAGAGCAGAAATTATAAATGAATATTAAAAACTAAAATACTAAACATATCCTTCACAAACAATAGCACAATAAAAACAAACATAGAGAGCACAAGCAACAGATATAGACCTAAATGAAGACTTGATACAGACATCCTGAATATAAGTGAGCTAAAGAAAAATCTTAAAAACAACTGTGTGAAAGACAATGATAATTATGAGGAAAAATACCAAAATCAGACACAGGACTAAAGCAGTCCTCAGAGTAGAAAAAATCCATCTTTGAGAAAATACATTAATAAACTAGAAAGGATTAATGAACTGAATATGCGACCTAAAAATTAGGGGGACAAAGCAACAGCTAAACAAAATAAGCACAGAAGAGCAAATCTTGAAAATTAAAGGAGAAGTAGATAAGGTAGAAAAAATTTTAAAAAACTGTAGAAATGATAAATGATTACCACAGTAACAAGCTAGTAAAACTAATCATTTAAAAGAAAAAGAGGTTTGTCTCCAAAAATAAAATACCAAAAATATCATATGCAATCCAGTTCTAGAAAAGGAAATTGAACTAGTGATAAACAACTACCAAAATAAAAATAAAAAGCCTATGGTCCAAAGAGATCTACTAGAAAATTCTACCAAAAGTTTAAAAAGCAATACCTATACTATTCAATTTATTTTTAGAAAATGCATCTTACCAAACTCCTTTTATGTGGCAAATACAGACCTAAATCCCAGAAAGAGAATATGAAAACTATAAAACAATATATTTAATGAATATCAATTCAATTTTGTAAAATAAAATCCTGGAAAAAACAGAAGAGCCATATATCCAAAATATTATTTATGACTAAATTCAGTTTTTACCAGGGTTGTAAGAATTGTTCAACATTTACAAAAACAATTATCAAAATTAATCATGTTAAAAACAACAATATCAAAAACTACTTTCTTTTTGCTTCTTGGTGTACCATCTATATTTACCCTGCATTGGACCCTGAGTACTTATAATTTCCTTTTTGTAAAATCATTTTATCATTATTTGTTTTTATGTAACCTAAAATTCTCTCCATATCCCTAAAATCTCTTTTATGTAAAAGAATTTTATTGATAATTTCCATTTTTATGTAGTCTGAAATTCTCCTTAAATCCCTCCGCCCTCCATTCCCAGAGAGCCATCCCTCATAACCGAGAAAATGTTTAAAAAAATAAAAGTAGAAAAAAAATCAGCGAAACTAATCAATACTTTGAAAAACATTAGACATTATAGGCCCTGATCCTCAGCTATGGACCCCCGCCCCATCTGCAAAAGAACAGAGCAAGATAACTTCTTATATTTCTTTTGGGGGACCAAATTTGTTCTTTGTAATTTTGCAACATTCATTTTTAATTATTCTAGACCATTTTCAATCAAAAGATTCAGGAAAAGCCTTTGACAAAGCACAACACTAATTTATTCTAATAATCCTATGAAGCAGAGGTACAAAAGGACCTTTTTTTCTCCCCAGGATGATTAAAATAGATATCTAAAACCAAAAGATAGCATCATAGGCAATGGGGAACCACTACAAGTGTTGGCAATAAATACACAAAGACGTCTCCTTTCCATGATGAAATTTGACACAATCATAGATGTGATTATAATAACAGAAAGACAAGAGAAAGAGATCAAAGGCAAATAAATTAGTAAAGAAGGACTCGACTGCTGGCATGATAATTTACTTAGAAAATTCTAGATTATCAGAAACTAACTGAGTCAATCAATAATAGCTTCAGTAAAATAGTAGAATACAAAATAGAGCTGCAATAAACAGCATTTCAATAGGGTGATAACAAAATCTAGGAAGAAATAATAAAATGAGTTATCCATTCAAATTAATGACAAAATTCATGAAATATCTGAGTCAACTGACCAACAAATACTCAAGACATATAAGTACAATTAGGAAACATGAAGAAAACACAATGACTTACATAATTGGAAGGATATTCAACTGCTCATGGGTAGGTCATACCACTATAATTAAATTGATGATATGACCTATGTTAATTTCCATACTTGGAGGTTCCTTTATAAAGTTAGACAAATTTTTAACAAAAGATCTAGCATCTCAAGGGAAATAATTTTTAAAAGTAGTAAGGAAAGGGAAAAATGCTTCCAGACCCCAAAGTAAGCTATAAAACTGTAATCATTAAAAATATTTGGCCCCACAAAAATCAACAGCATTTCTATATAACAATAACAAAACTAAAGAGGCAATAATAGAAATGAAAATCCCATCCAAAATAAGTAAAAAATGCATAACATATTTGGGAGTTAATCTACCAAGGCACACTTAATACTTATAAAGATTCAATTATAAAATTCTTCCTGAAAAAATAAAGAACTTAAGTAGGTGGAAGAATACTCAGTGCTAATGTAATAAAAATTACAATGCTACCAAAGGTAATTTATAGAGTTAATGCTATACCGAACTGTCAAAGGGATGCTTTACAATACGAAATAAAATAACAAAATTCATTTGGGGAAAGAAAAGCTCTAGAATACAGAAGGAAATAATGGGGGAGAGGGAAAAGTAGGTAATAACATTTCTAGACCTCAAACTATACTGTAAAGCTTCAGCCATCAAAATCATTGGTACCTGCTAAGTAAACAGAAAAGTAAATCAACAGAACAGATTAAAGAAGACTGTATTAGAAAAAATGGGGCACAATATAACCCATTATTAAATAAACCCCCAAACTGAAATTATCTAAGGAAAGAACACTCTATTTAATTTTTAAAAAACCTACTGGGAAAAATGGAAACCACTCTGGGAGAAACCAGGCTTAGACTAATACCTTACACCATATTCCATACTACATTCTAAATGTATACCTGAGCTTAATATTAAAGATAATGCATAAAAATGGAAGAAAAGCAGGCCACATACCATTCACCAGTATGGGAAAAGAATTCTTCAACAAATAAGGAATAGAAAGAATTGCAAGAGATAATTTTGATTATATGAAACTGAAAGGCTTTTTTTTTTCAAAAACATAATTGATGGATATAGAATAAAAAGAGAAAGGTCAACTAGGAAAAAATTCTGTGTATCAATTAATGTCAGGTAGGTATTTGGTATCCAAGATATATAGACAACTAGTAGAAATATATATGATCAAAAGATAGTCCCCAATAGGTAAGTGGTCAAAGGCTATGAACAAATACTTTTAAAAAGAATTTCAAAGTATTCGTAAATGTAGGTAAGAACACTCTAGATCACCAATAATAAGAAAAATGTGAATAAAAAACAAACACTGCGGTTTTACCTCACATCTAGCAAAGGCTCCATATACATTTAAATATTTATAATAGAATTCTTTTTGTTGTAGCAAAAACTAGAAACCATTTTGAAAAGCAATTTGGAATTATACAAATCAAGTGACTAAAATGTCCACAGTCTGTGAACCAGAGATTCTGCTGCTAGACATCGACCCACAAAGAGATCAAAGATAAGAAAGGTCTCATATGCACCAAAATATTTATAACCAAACTTTTTTATAGCAAAGAATCAGAAACAAAGTAGGTGCACATCAAATAGGGAATGGCTAAACAAACTTGTAACAAAAGTAATGGCATATTATCGCGTTGTAAGAAACTACAAACATGATGAATGCAGACAAATATGGACAGACTGATATCAACCGATGTAAAGTGAAGTAAGCACACCCGGGAAAACATATACACAATGACCACAATAATGTAAATGGAAAAAAAACAATCAAAATTTAATGGGAAATTAGAAAGAATTAGGTTTTGCCCTAAGTAAGAGATGTGAGAAGACATCTCCCCCTCCACTCCCTTACAGAGATGATGGGGCTCATAGATATGGAATATTGTAAATAACTTTTGATGTATTGATGTGTTTTAATATAGATTTTCCATATATTGATAGGTTTCTCTTCCTTCTTGTCTTTTAAATGTTATTTCTTATAAGAGAACGCTTTCTGAAAAGGACCTAGAGGAAAGATACAGAGGGAGATTTAGTCGATAGAAAGTATATTCATGAAAATCTATTACAACTATTTGGAACTAGTTAAAAAACAGAAAAGTATGATACTTTAAGTAAGCAAAGATCAACAATAGAACTCAGTTATCCAGTGTTCTGTAAACCCCAAACCCTGAATCACTTGGGGAAAGGAATGCCCTATTCAAGAAGTCCTTGAGAAAATAAAAAGGAAGCAATCAGATTCAGACCAACATTTGACTCCATATATCACAATAAGCTCAAAATGGATGTGCAACCTGAATATAAAGGTCACAGCTTTTAAAAAAAATGAAGAAAAACAGATTAGCTACTTTTCACAGCTATAGCCAGGGGATGAATTCTTAACCAAACAAACAATAGAGGAGATTATAAAAAAATAAAGAAGATAAGTTTTATTACATGAAATTGAAAAGCTCAGGCACTGACAAAAATCAATGTAACTTGGGTAAAGAGTAACACAGATGACTGGAAAAATGGTTGCATGAAATATTTTCAAAAAGTGATATACAGTATGTAGGCAGGAGATGAGGGTGGGGGGTAGGTAAGTGCTGACACAAACATGTAGGACCAAGCATCATTTTCAATCGAATAAATCATCAAATGGGAAAGACTGAAAGAACTTCGCCCCCCCCCACACACACACCAAAAAGATCAAAACTAATGCTTCTCATAGTATCAAAGAACTGGAGACAAAGTTGAGGTCCATCAATTTGCAAGCTGCTAACAACAGCAGCATATGATTGTAGTGGAATATTATTCCAATGGATGAAAGGATGAATATGATGAATACAAAGAAGCATAGGAAGGCATATCAAATGATGCAAAGTGAAATAAACAGAAGTATGAAAACACTGCACACAATGTTGACATCATTGCAAGTGGAAAGAATAACAGCCCAACCATATAAATTTCATATTGTAAAACTGTCAGGATCGTGTGCCTGCTCTGCCCCCTGCCCCGATATGCGTGGTGGACTATGGACATAAAACACTGCGTGTACTCTCAGACTTGACTGATAATATTAGTTTTGATGCACTATAAAGGATGGCTCCCTAAGTAGAAAAATGAAGATAACAATAAATATCTACACAAAGAGAGAAAGCCTCTGAAATCTACTATTTGGATATGACAGGCCCACCCTTCCACTTTCTTCTCTTCAGCAAATTATTATATTGAATTTAAATACTTTAAGCACCTATGGAGTGTTCCATCAGTATGCACATCATGAATAGACAGCACAGATAGACAAGAAGTTGGACCCCAAGTAAAGCTGGAGGAGGAAAGTGAGCTGGATCGCCCTTGGGAAATTACACTGAGCTCCTTCAATACTACTAAACTTGGCAGTAAAGTAGAGCCCCACCTTCTTAACAACAAATTCTTCTGTAGTATGACTGTAAAACATGGAGTCCAATAGCACCTGAAGAATTAAAACTGAATATCATAATTAGGACAATTGAGAGGCTGTGACATATAATCAATGAAGAACACCAAAGTACAATGGAAGTAAAAAATGTCAAGTAATTGTATGATTGTGAACAACTGCACAACAACAACAATTCTGTAATCAAAAAAGAATATGAGCTGGTCAAGTGACAAGAAGGAAAGATGGAAGGTGCTTGGTTTCAGTTCTCCACAGGCATTCTGGGAATGTCAAGAGAAAGCAAGCGATGCCTCCAGTCTATTGGGTGAACCCCCTGTGATAGACTTATAGGAGGTTACGCACAAGGTGTCACACATGATGGGTAGCCATGGATGGCGCATGATCGTCATCCTCACAGGGGATACCTGAATTGAAGATGTCATAAATCCATTTGAGTACTGACTATTAAGCATATACTACATGTGAGAGGCTATGCTATGCTGTAGAGAGACCAAAAAATGACTATCCCTCACCTTGAGAGCTTGCGGTAGAGTGGCTAGGGTGATGATATAACTATAAATCAAGAGAATATGTGATGGAGGGAAAGGAGAACTCCAGAGACAGAAGCTCAAGTCTGGCCAACTGCTAGTTATGGAATTTGAATCCACAAAGGGGAAAAACAGAAAACAAGACTGGAAAGGCCAATGGGAACTAGATGGTAAAGGACCTTAGATGCTAGACTAAGGAGTTTGGAATTTATCCTAGAGGCAACAGAGAACCATTGAAGATTTTTGAGTAAGAAAATCAGGAGTCTTGGTGTTGCTTCCCAAGAAGTGATGAAGCTTTAGCCAGAGTTATGGCCATGTGAGTAGGTAGAAGGGGATCAACACAAGAGATGTTGTAGGACAACAGACTATTCTGGGATGTTATTGGATGTAAAGAGGAGAGAGAAAGTAAAGGGAGAGAGAAAAATCAAAGAGCACTGAGGATTTGAAACTGGAAAACTGATCAGTGGGAGATAGAAATGACAGTGCCATCAACGAAACAGAAAAAACTGGGAGGATAAAGAATGGCCAGCTTTTGTCTTATTATTTTCTCAAGTTGACAGGGCCTAAGTAGTAAGGATATTTGGTAGTAAAATAGTTTTGAAGACCAACAAAACTTTGCCATGGACTGGTGGTTTAGAAATGCTGCTGTAGAACTAACTAGGAATACAGCAACAATAAAAATGAGATGTCAATTAAGAAAAAAACCAAGAAAATGTGTTTTCTAAACCAAGTTGCTATTATAACTATTATGGGATATAGGCAATTACAAAAATGCCAGTAAATCTTTTGGTTAAGGATGAAAGTATACAATTACAGGGTCTCAAATTGACTAGATGAATGAGAGAAAAAGAAATCAAAGAGTAGGTTGGAGAAAGTGGAAAGCTCTCATTGTAGATACTGAATCTGTGAAGAAAAAGAATCCAGAAATGATGGCTGACACATAAGAGAGCTTCAAAGATAATGACTGCATTACTTATTCAGGTGATTACAGAACTACAAGGCAATGCGGATGAATGGATCAGAAAAGATTTTCCCTGATTAAAAGAGGCCTGAAATTGGCCTAAGGTAGATCATGAGGAGGGCTCAATCCCTGTCCATCCTGTCTCCTCTCTGTCATCCCCACTCTTTCACTTGGCTTCAATCTCTCCCTATCTCCTGACTCTTTCCCGACTTCCTCATCCTCAAAAAATGCTCATTTGATCCTTCTATCCTCTCTAAATATTATCCAATACCTCTTCTGCCCTTTGTGGCACAGTACCTGGCACTTAGTAGATGCTTAATAAATGTTTATTGAGTTGTTTCATTACCCAGATATTGACTGTGATATTAGTAACGAAAAAGCATTTACCAAGTGAACAGTGGTTCATTTTTCTGCAAGGAAGATCTATATGAGGTATACCAAAAGTCATGGTGTTGTTTTGAGTTACTAAAGCTTACAACTGTACTCTGACTTTGGAGTTCCTCTGTGTCTACAGAAGGAGATATTCTGAAATGAAAGCCGCATGTTTGTGTAGAGTGTCATTCCTCTCAACTACCATGAGACATTCAGAATCCGATTTGATTTCAAGTGTTAGACGCATGTACGTGGTGATGGTGTACCTGAGGATGCCAGGGAAGGTGACTGGAATGGCCTCAGGACTCTGGAATGCCACTGCATAATAATGAAGTTTGAAATATTTAAAGAACAAAAAGATGGCAAAGAAACTCATCTTAATTAAGTCTAAAGATGGAAAAGGGCAAAACAGGCCAATATGATTAAGAGTCATGTAAGTAATACACAGATGGCTTTTAAAAATATAGCTGGGAGAAAAGAAAATGGGAAGATCTATAAAAAGCATAAGGAAGTTAAGATAATTAGAGGAACATGTAGATATACAGTACTAAACATCAGAGTGCTGAGGATATTTCAACAATAAAAAGTTTCTCCAATACATTTGCAAAATTAATTTGTCTGAAAAAAAAACAGAAATAATAAGAACCAGCATTTTCACATCAAGAAAGTTCAGCCATTGGAAATCCTTAAACTCTCTGAATTGGGTGAGAAAAGGGCACAATTTTATCTCCTCCCTTCATTTCAAATTCTCCTATTTGGTCATCAGATTTCTAGTATCACGCACAAGCCCATGACAGCAATCTGCCAAGCACAGGTAATGATGCAGCCAACTCCTCCTCCTAGGGTGAGATCTTTACCCAGCATCAGTGTTTCTAGGGAAAGATTTCTGTACCCATAGTTAGCTGAGGGTGCAAAGATTGTGTGCACAACTAATTACAGCCCTGATTAGTTAATTACATCTAATTTTGAGGATGCAAGGGCCTAATTGCAGGCACAATTAGCTATTTGCAGGTGCAATTAGTTGTGGGTACAATTTTTGTATTTTTAATGCTACTTCCACCTCCATCAATCATGGCTGCAGTCCTTCCTCTTGCTTGTCCCTACTGTGAATGTGACTGAGTAGCTTTTCAAATTGGAATCCATTGGAGCTGGGTGAGCACATATACTACGGGATCACAGTCTTAGATCCCAAAGGGACCAGATATCCATCTAGGCCAAGTCATTCATTTTACAGAAAAGGGAACAGTCCCAAAGAGAAGAAGAGATTCAGTCAAGGTCATTTGGGAATGAAATGGCATACCTTGGATTTTAACCCAGGTCCTTGGATTCCAAATCCATGTTCTTGGCTCCCCTCCAGGTGGCTCTAAATTGAGCAGTTCGGTGTTGCAAAGTCATACATTTTGTGCAGACCTGTTCTTCTTCATGTGTCATGATCCCTTCTGGCAGTCTGGTGGAGCCTATGGACCCCTTCTTAGAATCAGGTTGGGTTTTTGTTTGTTTAATTCACAACTGAAAGAAATACTAAATTGCAGTTAGATGTTAGATGGGAAAAAAGATGTAATCTTTCCCCTCCAAGTTCATGGATGCCCTGAAATCTGTCCATATACCCCAGGTTAATAACTCCTGTTGTAGACAGATCAGTTGCTTTCTATTCTCAGTAATCTAGCCTGGTAGATAAATAGTGCTGATTTTTTAAAGAAAACACAAAGCTTTAAAACTTGGCATGCTCCACAGTATTGGAAGGCTGCTTAAAGCATACACAATGTTTTGCAGATGAAAACCTTTACATCATTATGTACTTCTCTGGCATTAAGTGAGTATCCCATGAACAAGTATCTCCGAATTGAATAAAAATAGGTTGGTTTTTCAAAGTACTGAAGACTTTAACTCACTCCAATTGGCCATATATGGGAGATTTAAAAAAAAAAACTACGTGCTATCTTAGAAACAGATACAGTAGCTAAGAAATCCCCCACAGGAAACCTTTCATCGGGAACATAAACAGGTGATGGGCAAAGATGCAGAATAAAGAATATTGAACGAAGAAAAGCTGAATTTAAGCCCTGGCTTTGCCAGTGAGTAGCTTGGGCAAATTAGTGCCCCAGTGAGGATAACAATACTTTTGCTATCTCCCTCCTATAATTGTTGTGGGAATCAAATAGGATTGTGAAGTACCGTATTATTCATACTTAGTATTATATTGCTTGTCAATTATGATCCTAAACTTTTTTTCATTTTAAATGTTGCTTTGCATCCAAATCCTTTACCTGTCCTCAAGTCATGCATTTCAAAGTCCTTCACATTCTAGCTCCCACCCACCATCCTGGTGTTATTTTACCTTATTTCCTTGCCCCTCCTCTGCAATCCCACCAAGGTGGCCTCTTAGCTAACTATTCCCTGTACGTGGTAGGCTATCTCTTGCCTCCATGCTCTTACACAAGGGATTTCCTTTGTCTAAAATATATTGCCTCCTACCTCTGCTTAAATGACTCCCCAGTTTCCTTAAAAGCAAAGCTCAAGCCTCCTACATTAAGATTTTCCCAATCTCTCTTCCCCAGCGATTAGCATTCTCTCCCTGAACAAATTACTTTGTGTATATTTATCTGTATTCGTGTTTTAACCAATTCCCTAACCTCAGGAGACTGCAGGCTCCTTGAAGATAGAGACTTTGGTTCTTGGTGTGTATATTCAGCCCTGAGCCCAGTGCCTGACATATAGTAGGTACTTAAGAAATGGTTGTTGAGTTCAATTCTTCCATGACATGGAATTTCTATTATTCACTGAAAAACATTACCATGATGGAAAACACGAAGTCATCCAAATATACATTCCCCTTTCTCTTTGTACTCCTCTCTATCTTAGGTCTGCTCCTCTGGCATTTACAAAATATGACAAACTTTACGGCCTTTCAAATGAAACAGGTCAATTAGACACCTTCAGCTGTCCAACTTTATGACCTTATCAGCCAGTTTCTCACTATTTTTTTTAACAAACTTGTGTTAATTCACAACTATTTTCTGTTATTGAATTGACCTTTGGTTTTATAAACATCAGTAAACGAACCATTAAAATGCAATGAAAATTTGTAACTGCAATTCATCACAAGACTTATGGAGCCATTCTGGAGAGCCAAACATTATTAATCACCCTCCGAATCGAAATTTTCCATGACATCTCTATGGAAAGCAGAGAGACACTCAACCCAGGATACTAGATATGAGATTTGTAGATCTTCAGAAAAAGAAAAAAAAAACCTCACAATGATCAGATGTGATCGTTGGAAAGTAAACAAGGCTGACATTATCAGTTTAAGATGACTTTTACAAGGGAACTAGATATTCTCAGTTTGGGAACATGTGGCTCATATTATATCCAAGTCAATATTGACTTTGAGTTGCCGCAATCAAATAACTAAATAAAACAATAGGATTTCCTTATTGTTTGGAGCCACATTCAAACTGGCTGCCCAAATGAAATGCTCATGGCATCACCTTTGTTTCTTCTTGGTCCTGACACATGAAAATCTATGTGCCTATTGTTTCCCTTACCCTAGCCTCATCATCTGTCACCTTTTCAGCACTGAGAATGCTCATCATCCTTTCAGATGCTGGATGACACACTCACGTCTAGGGGCTCATCAGAGAGAGAGATGCAGCCATACGCATATACACATACATGGATACATGGATACGCATAGCATTTATTAAGCACTTATTACATGCCAGACACTGGTCTATGAGCTAGGATATTGTAACAACAGATAATCTGCTAGCAGCTGCTGTAGGGGTGTAAGACCCATCAACAACCAAAACACAGAAAGCTGCCAACACAGGTTCTTTGATCCGCTTTTCTAAGGAAAGCAACTTTAAAAGGTTAACAATCTCAGTTTAATCAAACATACATATATCAATCACTTAGTTCAGGGGGAAAAGATCAGCCCCCTGAACTTCAAGGCAAATACAAACAGAAATTACAAACATCAACAGACAGACCTTGTAGGATTCAAATCACAATACATAGTTACCAGAGAAGAAACAATGGATCTGGGTTACAAAACCGGGGGGCAGTTATAGCTTGCCCATAATCCCAACACTCCTTCCACGAGTGAGCCCCAAAAGTCAAACGCCAAGCTCCCCTCAATTATATCCTGTTCGGGGTCCTGAGAGCTCTGACTTCACCCAGGCTAGGTGTGTGAAAGTTCCCCATCCCCAGTATCACATCATATCCAAGTCAGTGACTCCTGATTGCCTCAGTGCTAAGAAATAGCTGAGAAATACTCCAAGACAAAGACAGCAAAAGGTTTCCCACCAATTCAAACAAAGAGGAGACTTGATAGTCTTAGCATCCCAAAAGGGAAGAACAGGGAAAAGCCTGATTGCCTTAACAGATATAAAAATATTTCTGCCCCCCGAGAGCTAATACTCTAGTGGGGAAAGAAAACCCAGAAAGGAGAGCTACAAAGGGACTATGATTGGTGGCCTGATGTGGAGATGCCCAGGAAGTAGCATGGAGACTAGGTTTTTGCAAGATAAGGCAAAAGCTCACCTTTCAGAATCCCTGGTCCTAGCCTTGCAGGGTCAGAATCTAGGGATGATGGCCAGAGAGGAGGCAGTGGCATGGTGACGATGACTGGAATACAGCCATTTTCAATCAAAACTACTATAGCTCAGGAATTTTGAATTCCAAAACTTCCCCTCATTGATTCTATGGAAAGAAGAATGGCAGCAGGGCTGCACAGTTGACCTCAAAGTCAGGAAGACCTGGGTTTAAGTCCCATCTCTAACACATACTATCTGGGGGAACCCCAGGGAAGCCACAAAATCTCTCTAAGCCAGCGGCATCAAACTCAAATACAAACAGATCACTGACAGCAGCATATTGACTTAGAACATCACAAACTAACAGTATCTACGTTGTATTGTATTTCTATTTATGTTGTCAATCATTTCCTAATTACATTTGAATCTGGTCCAGGGTATACTGCTATACTGGGGAGCTTTGCAGGCTGCTTGTGCAACAAGTTTGACATTTCTGATCTAGGCAACCCTCTAAGACTATAAGAGGATGACTAAGTATTGACCTATGTAAGTAAATAACAGCAAACATATATATGAATATATGTGTGTGTTTTTTAAGGTTTAGAGAATACCTTACACTTATTATCATGTTTCACTTTCACAATGAGGTAAGTTCTATTCTTAACTCCATTTCACAGATGAGGAAACAGGCTGAAATAGGTTAAATGCCTTGGTCAGGATCCCTAAGACAGGACTCATACTCAGATCTCCCTAACCCCAAAGCCAGCAGGCTATCTACCATTCCTGCTATCTAGCTACCACGTCCTAGCATCCCCTGTAACAATTAGATGACAAGTTCAGTCCATAGCCCTGTAACCACAGCTGCCTGTCTTTCCACTATTCCCCACTCACTTCCACAAAAGCCTATTGTTAGTCTCATAACTTCCAGCCCCTTGACTCCTTCAAAAACTTGGTGGCTATCAGCTCCCTCCTGGCTTCACTTAACTCTCTAATCATCCTGACACCAATGAACAGTCACTACAATTTTGTTTTCCATCTCCTACCTGACCTTCTACCATGTCCATTCAGTGTCTGAACACTATCAGTGTCCCACAAGCTCTTCCAGGCACATCCATGACAATACAAATGAAGTCAGAAGGTGACGTCCAGGACTCAGCTTTGCTCATCCCATGACACAGTCATTGCTGCCTAGCCTTTCCTGTGCCTAAGACCTATGTAATTAGAACACAGCCCAGTGCAAGACTGTTTTAAATGGATTTTTATTTTGAGTCAACACTTTGTAACAATTACTCAAACAAACTTCCTTTGAAAGTACATTCCCCCAAAACACAGTTGGCTTACTGATTATTAACGGAAAGGAAAGGAGATAGAGAAAAGCATGCAATTATGCTAACTAGGTCCATTACAAATTTATCTTATCTAATCTCAATTGGGCCCTCACTGCAACAAGGCAATTCTTTTATTCATCTCTAATTGACTATCTCATTCCCCACAGAGGCTCTTCCAAACTTTCTCTCCTTCACTTTAATCTCCCATACCAACCTCCTTCCCACCCTCAGAGTTTAAGATCTCATTTCATAATTTACTGAAAAGACAGAGAACATTGGCCTGGAGCTCCCTCTTCTCTTCATTTTACAGGTCTTTGACATTATTCTTTATTCTCTCCTCCTCTACTCTAGGCCCAGATGAGTGACCAGTATCATCATCAAGTCTAACTCATGTACATGTGTCCTTGGTCCCATTCCCTCTGGTCGTCTCCAGGAAATTGCTCCCTCAATCATCCCTTCACTTTCTATTCTTTACTCTCTTCCTTTCTACTGGTTCTTTCCACACTTCCTACAAATATACCCATCCCCCACATCTGTAAAACCCCTCACTAGATCCTACCATCCTTTTAAAATATCATCCCATATCTCCCCTCCATTGCTCAGTTAAACTCCTATGAAGAAAAAACTCTCTATGGAGGGATGGGGAAAAGAGAAGGAAAGGGAATGGAAGGAAACACCTGTAATGATAGCCTCTCCTTCCTCTCCATTCCCTCGCCTTTTAGTATATTCCAATCTTGTTTCTGATCTCATCACTCAACTGAAACTGTTCTCATCAAAGTTCCCAATGATTCCTTTGCCGACAAATCTGACAGCCTTTTCTCAATATTCTTGACCTCTACAGGCATTCATACTATTGATCACTCTCTTCTCTCAAGGTCTTCATGACTTAATTCTCTCCTGGTTCTCCTCCTACCTGTCAGATTACTCCTCTTTAGTCTCCTTTGTTGGGTCATGAGCCATAAGCTGCCCTCTCAATGTCAGAATATTCCAAGACTTTATCCTCTGCCCTCTCTACTGCTCTCTCTAGATTCTGTCTCTGGATGACCTAGTCAGCTTTCATGGATATAGTTATCATCATCTCTAAGCCTATGCCTCACAGATATATAGATGTAGATACACACACACACACACACACACACACACACATATATATATATATATATATATATATATATATATATATATATATATATATATATATATATGCATGTATGTATATCCCCAATATCTCTCCTAAATTCTAGTCCCATATCACTAGCTGCCTAGTGAACATTAGAACTGGATTTCTATAGGGTCCCAAACTCAAAGTATCCAAAAATGAACTCATGATATTTCCCTCCCCAACTTATCCTTCTCTTGACCTTCCCTATTTCTGTCGAGGGTATCACTATCCTTCCAATTATCCAGGTTCACAACCTTGGTTTAATTCTCAACATCTCCCTCTCACCCTCCATATCCATTCTGTGGCCAAATGCTGTCCTTTCTGTCTTCATGGTACCTCATATATGTCACCTTCTTTCCACTCACACCCCCTAGTTCAGGAGTTTAGTTCCTCATTGCATCCTATCTGGACTATCGCAATAGCATCCTTATTGCTCTCCCTACCTCAAGCCTCTCCCCGCTCTAATCCATCCTCCGCATAGCCGCCAAAGTGATTCTCCTTAAAAATGGATTTTTACCATGTCACTCCCTTACTTAATAAACTCGAGTGGCTCCCTGTTACCTATTGGATCAAATATCGACCCCTCTCTTTGACATTTAAAGACATAACATGGCCCAAAGCTGCCCATTAGCTCCACAGCACACAATTTCCCTCAGGCACACTGCAATTCAATCAAATTCAACTTCTTGCTATTTATAATACATCTATCTTCTACCTCCACGCCTGGATTGCACTCTCTCTTTACGTCCACCACTAGGAATCTCTAGTTTCCTTCACAGCTCAGCTCAAGCACCACTTTCTACAGGAAGACTTTCCTGACACCCCCAGCTGCTAATATCCTCCCTCCAAATAACTTGATATTGACTCTTTATCCACCAATATATGTACATATTATCTTCCCCAGCTAGTCTCTACAAGGATAGAGGCTACTTTTGTATTTGGATCTCCAATGCCTAGAACAATGCCTGTCATATCATAGGTACTTTGGCATCATATAAACCCAGGCAAAGTATCAAAAGTCTCTTAAAACCTTTCTGCCTCTTGGGTATAAAGTTTGGTAGTTTCCAATTCTGTTATATTAAGCTGAACCCTGTATATGAATACTGTTAAAAAATTGTTCTGAGCACCTTGACCAAAGGGAAAAAATAGCAACCATGTGATCCTTTCACAAATTGCATCCGTAAAAATCTAAGAAATTAATACAGTTTTAAATTGCATTTTTCCATCTACTATAGCTGTTGGCTCATTGTTTGACTGACATGATACTAATGTTGACCATCATAATTGACCAAAATTTTCTTGCCTCAGTGTTGACTTTGTCCATATTGCTGAAGTAAATGAATATTCTGATCATGTTTTCCAACCCTTTCTCCCAATACTACTAATCATCTTCCATTCCCCTACCTGGATGCACCTTCCTGCTAATCTCCATCTCTTGAAATTCTATTCATCTTCCAGAGCCAAGCTCCAATGTCACTCCATCCTAGGCACCAACCTTCGGCCCAAAGGAAATTCTACACTCTCTATCTTCCACTACTACAGTGTCTGTCTTTCATGGCATCACCCTGTACTGCAAACATTTGTGTACATGCCTTACCTCTATCACTTGGTTATAAGCAGAGATTTTGTCCTTGATCTTTCTATCTCCCACTTTACTTTTTCACACCATAAGCATTCAATAAATGTTTGTTTAATGAATGAATGAATGGCAAACTTTTCCAGGAAGCATCAAGAGTCCTTTTGACTACTTCTACATCACACCCAAACACTCGTGTATTTACAACATCTGGATGTCTGGCATCATAGAGACAAAGCATCTGGATTATTGACTACATTTGCTCACATTTCATCTGTGTGCTTTGGCATCATGTAAACCCAGGCAAAGTATGGAAAGTCTCTTAAAACCTTCCTGCCTCTTGGGTATAAAGTTTGGTAGTTTCCAATTCTGTTATATTAAGTTGAACCCTATATATGAATACTGTTAAAATTGTTATGAGCACCTTGCTCGAAAGGAAAAATATAAGTCATGTGATTCTTTCACAAATTGTATCTGTAAAAATCTAAGAAATTAATACAACATTTTTAATTGCATTTTTCCATCTACTATGATTTTTGGCACTCAGTTCCTCTGAAATCCTGGGCACATTTTGTGATATTTTCTTTTTTATTGCTATGCTCAGAAGGATTATGTATCAGCCATCAACAATCTGTTTATGAAAGAGGGAATACTCAGGGAATTGTCACTAAGATCTTCTCCATATCGGTGCATACTAATGAACATTTGCGGTTCAATAAAACTGCTGGGGTATGCAAAAGGAAATATTTGATAATATATTTATTTGTTGATTTTTAAGAGGTCCTGTATTTACAGAGGATGGTGGAAGGAAGAGGTAATCATATTGTTTATACTACACTCCCTAAATATTAAGAGGTAAACCACACATAAAAGAAAAAGAAAAAAATATGCAACAAACCCATACCATAATAATATGAAATATTATGATCCATTGGAAAAATAAAATGTTAGCAACTCTTTCTGTTTCAGAACATAAAACTCTTCAGGTTCTCTCTTTATTCACAAATGTACTTTTATTTATGACTGCTTAAACTCCACGTCACTGCATTTCCTTATATACCTATTCCTTGTCTCACAACTCGACCATAGGAAAATTTACAAGGCCAGCATATGATGTGGAAATTATAATAAATATTTGTTCGGTTTCAGCCCTGGCTCCTGTGAGTGGGAGGAATTTTAAACCAAAGAGGCAGCCCTTGAAACAGCTACATAAGATGCTCTTGTCCTTATGACTCCTGTTCCACGGCCCTCTTTTTGCCCTCAATCAAGCCATGACCTCTCTTAATTTGGTCTAAATCCAAGCTAATCCTTAAAAAACACTGAGGCTTTGTGTTTGGGGCTGTATAGTTTGTCATGGATAGGTAATGAACATGTTAAATCCCGAGATATTGCATATCCTTCCCCATGACCCAGAGACCAAACTAAGCAGCTTGTTATCCCTGACCTGGCTAGAGAAACCCATACATTACTTATTATCTAACGGAGTTGATTTCATTCACAGTGGGCCCTAAATAAGTTAGTAAATATTCCCCAAAGAAGTATGATACCCTATCCTGTTCTTCTTGGCTTTGTTTAGACTCTCCATGTTATAAAACAGATATTAATGCATTTCTCTTTTCTTTCTGTTCCAGCTGGGGAATTAATATATTTTTATGACTGCATCCCACTTGCATATTTAAAGACAAGTCATTGTGCTATATAGAATTCAGCTGTTTTTAAACATAAGCCACATCAACATTTGCCCAGTATCTTGGGTACCAGGATCGGGTGTAACCTCAAGCTCATTTCATACCTGTTCTCCAACCTGCTCCTAGGCTCTTGTTCAGAATAGCTCACATCAAGAAAAAGAAGTCTGTGAGCCTTTGGTAACCCATGAACTGACAGCCTGTTGTCCACTGACCTTTCACAGATCTATTATCTCATCAATGGCAACATCCTTTCTGATTATACAGATTAGAATACAGCCATGTCTGCCCATCTTCAGAGACACTGGTCCATGTTTTCCAGTGAATCTTCTTCAGGGCCTCCACCTGAAGTTCTGGGGGTCTTCCTCTAGTTTTTTTGACACTGTGTGGATTCCAACAGAACACAAAGGCTATATATCAGTTAGTCCTTGCTTCTGCCACATGACTGTCACACCTTCTTTTCCATCATACATTTCTCTTATGATATATTTTATGCAGCTTCTCATGTGCAATTCCTTATTAGTACTGAAACAAAATGCGCTTATTCATGCCCACTTTGTCCTCTTCCATTGTCCTTAGGGTTCTGGGGATCCTCAACTTCAGTGCTGTGGAGGTGGGGACACTCCATGGCTCATAGCCATAGAGCATCACCATAAAACTACTGGCTTTAACATGATAGATCTCTGCTTTGGGAAGAGTCATTCGAAGCACTCCACAATTTCTCAAAGGTCATCCAGGCTGTTCTCTTCCTTCTATTCAGTTCTGGGCCCAGTTTTTTTTTTCCAATTTGCAGTGTCTGTCCATGATATGTCCTAAAGGACAATCCCTATGGGTTTTCCATCTATTTATATAACACAGTCATGATATGGATTGCCTGATCAAGATTCCCAGACTGTTTTTTTACTTCCACTTTTACCTGTTCTTTGCTTTGTACTTGAAGCCTTCCCTTGAGTAATCCTCTGGCTTCTTGTGTTCCAGGGATCCAATCCTAGTGAGTTCCTTGGCCCTGGGGCTCAGATTTCTTCCATTGTTTGATGCTCCATCCACCTTCACCCACGCAGACTAAGCCACATTTTCTCTAAGTCATTCAAGGCCTGCTGCTCTGACCCCTTTCAATATAATTTCTTCTTGCCCTTTTGTATGCTTGTTTGCTTGATTATGCAGATAAATTCTGGGATTGAATTTAAATGGATGTCATGTGATGTGATGTGATGTCATTAGGCCTGAGGTACCCTTTGGGGAGATACATGACCCTAAACCCGATTTATTTTCATGCTTCCTGAAATATTGAATTGTTTGTCTTTTTCCGACAACTTCTTTACTGCTAGACAGAGTGTTTCTTTAACTTCATTAACTATAAATTGGACCCACTTCTCATTAGCAGTTGCTCTTCTTAAATCTTCTTCTGGAAAAAAAAATAGCTGACATATATAGCCTGTCATTATACAAAATGTTTTTTTTTGTATACAATCATTTAATCCTCACAATGATGCTGTGAGGGGAATACTAGAGATGTTGTTACTATCCCTACTTTCTAGTTTAGGGGCCCATGGGCGAGAGCAGCCAAGGGGGTTAGCTACCCATGGTCACATAGCTATTAAAGATCCAGGGCAGAGTTAGGATCCAGATCTCTCAGTGCTCTTCCCACCACATCTTGCTGCCCCACATACTGAAAAGTAAATGGAACCAATCTGAGCTTTAGAAAGGCAAGTCATTTGCCTTCTATGGTTAGTCATTAGCTCCTCTAGTTTAGCTAACATATCCTTCAGGTCTTTTTTCTCCCAAACCAATTTAAGAACTATTTATGCAGGCGTGTGTGTGTGTGTGTGTATACATCCCTGAGCCCTGTGCTAGGTGCTAGAAGTGACACACAGTTTAGAGGAGACGCTGCTCCTGCCCTGGAAGAGGACACCTTCTAGGCAGGAAATGGGGCATGAACAGAAAGGTGTGTAACACATGAAAGTCTACAATCACTTCACTGAAAATATGTTCAAATGTGCTTTCTGAGTTCTGAGAGGAAACTGCCTGATAAAATCAGTAACTGCCTGGCTTGTTACTGATAAGGGGGATCAGAGAAGGTTTATTGAGGACATCACATTTAAGTTAAGTTTTAAAGGATGGAAGGCGGAAAATTCAACAGATAAAGAGGAGGGAAAAATTCCAAACACAGGGAAGAGGGTGAGCAGAGAAGTCAAGACAGTGCCTGGCATCAGAAACCAAACCATTTGGTCAGGTGGGGATAGGGCTTTTGGTAGAGTACTGGGACATTTTTTAAGCTAGAGCTGTGACGTCCTTGGCATCTTGGCATCACTTTTAGTAAGAAATCCCCCTCTACTAAGGCAAATAGGAACCTGCTCTGCAGTTTAAAGTTTTAGTGAGTTGAATGGACCACTGAGAGATGAAGTGACTTTCCAGGGTCACATGGCCAGCATGACCCAGCCAGAGGAGGAACTTGAACTCAGGTCTTCCTCATTCCAGTGGAGGTTCACTATATACTCCTTCAGGGCTGCCTCTCAATACACAAATGGATCTGTGATGACAACAACCTTAGAAGTTCCCTCCGATGATGTAGATCCTAGCCCATACATACCCAAACAACCTGTTCAAGTCTTGTTTACATCCTCCCAGAATTGTCCCAGGAGATCCACCCAACCTGCTAGGGGCCTTCCGAAATTTCTCCTGACGTTATGAGAACACAAGTAAAACACCTGGGCTGCCTGCCATCCATTGCCCTCTTAGTGTGTGACTTTGAGCAAGTCACTTAACCTCTTTGCCTCAGTTTCCTGATCTGTCAAATGGAGATAATAACAGCACCTACCTCCCAGGGTCGTTCTGAGATCAAATGAGAAGATATTTGTAAAGTGCCTAGCACATAGTAGGTACCAGAAAAATATGAGCTATTATTATTATCACACATTTCCTTGAAGGAATCCCAGGGTTCAAGTTCCTCCTCTGGTCAGGTCATGAAGGAATCCTTTATTCTTGCTCTTCTTCACAGTTCCACATTGATCATATGTCATAACTCGATCATACTTGTCACGTGCCTGCCCATTACCTTTCCCATGACACACACATTTTGAATTCTTCACATAGAGTGTTGTGTTCCATGTCTTGTAGGTATAGAGCAACAAGAGTAGAATGAACAATATTAAAAACATGGCCCTTTGTTTCCAAGACAAGCTCAAGAGCCTTAAAGGAGCTCAGCCTGTTCAAATCTTGGCCCAGTTCTTTATCCGTCTCCGTTGCCTGGCCCAGATATAAATGCTGGTCATTTTCTCAGCAGCTGACATTCTTCATTAACTTGCTCTTTCTCGACTACATACACGGACAGGCCAAAATCTCTTGAAGGGTTAAAAATCTCTTCTAGGAGGCTCTAGAATGTTCTGGTGCTCAGGTCAACCAATGCAACAATACCCACACACAAAAATATCTGGAAGACTTCACTATCTACAGGGAATCTCTCCTCAACTTGGACTTGGTACAGGATCTCCTCCACCACAGTGAGAAACATATCAAAGAGGCTACATCTCCCTGTTTTATGATTTATTTCATAATTGTTACCATGGAACTTTGAACATAGTTATTTCTTTTATATCTTTCAAGGAATCTGAATGATTTTGATGCATGGAGATGAAAAACCTTGACAAAAAAAGAGTCTAGAAGGCAGCATGTTACTCTACCAAAGCAAATGTTTTTTGTTGCTTTTTTTAATAACCAACAAACTAGCACAATTGGCATCTTACAGTCTGTGCATCAGTCATTCTGTTGTGAAAGCGTAGATATGTGGTCCATTGATGCATGTTGTTTGCCAGAGCTTTCTTGTTCTCTTTTAATACCCTCAGCAAAGATGCCATCATTTCATGCGCATAGGACTCTCATAAACACTTCGTATACATGTGAGAGGAGGGATATATCTTGGTAACTTTTGATATTTTCCTAATCACTTGTTTTTGGTATTAATAAAACCTGAGATCTTTTCTGGGGATAGCTAGAGGGCTCAGTGGACAGAGCAATAGGCTTGGAATCAGGAAGGCTTGTCTTCACGAGTTTAGGTCTGCCATCGGACAATTACTAGCTGTGTGTTCCTGGGAAAGTCACTGAACCTTATTCGTCTCAGTTCCTCATCTGTAAAATGAGCTAGAGAAGGAAATAGCAAACCACTCCAGTATGTTTGCCAAGAAAACCCCAAATGGGGCCACAAAGAGTTGGACAGGACTTCAATGAATGAACAACAACAACAGAGATCTCTTCCATGCTTTTGGTATCTTCCTCTCCTTCAGATACTTTGTGTTTTGATCTCCCTGAACCCTCACAATAGTATTGTCTCCAGCACAGATCTCCTCTATATACATTTGCTCTGAGCCACATACTTTTCTCCGTTTTGTTCTCTTTATTGATATTTCTCTCTATAAAGACTATGATGTCTGAGTCAAAGTGTGTTGGCTCCAATGATTTTTATGATAAAAAGTTTATTTTCTGATTTGTGGATCTTTTTCATTTTTTTCTGTTGTCCTCCTTCCTTGCCCTTGGAATGACTGAGGATGTAGCGTGGTATGGCAGAAAGAACATAGTCTTTGGATTTAGGGGAAGAGGATTCAAATCCTACTTCTGATGGTGCTGATGGTCACAATTTGTATAACCATGGACAAGTCACAACCTCCCAGATTTCTCATCTATAAAATGAGGGTGGTGGATTAAATGATCTTAAAGACACTGTCTATCTCTAGACATATGATCAAATTACTTTACCTAGATCCCTTACCAAACTTCTAAAGAACTGTTTTTACCCTCCATAAATTCTCTATGTTGTTCATAATCATCCATCCTCCTCATTTCTAATAGTTTACAAATAAATTTATGTTTTAAAACATGGTTTCTTTTGACTGCCGTCTCTCTTTGGTTGGCAAACAAGGGGAATGTTTGCTGACTAAGGTGCTTTCTGAGATCTTTTATTCTTGTTGGGACAACTGATTTGCAGATAGTAATATGGGCTGAAACCATAATTTCATTGATATAGGGAACTCCCAGGCGAGGAAATTCCCTCTACCAATGCAGGTCATCACCTTCTCTGAAACTTACCATAGTAAGATTTGTCTTGAGTACTGAAAGGTTACATGATTAATCCTGGGTCACATAACCCATACATATCAGGTGTCAAGGTTCTCGATCCATTATTTCTGACTGCTTCAAATGATTTCTATTGGTTATATTATATAAATTTATTATAGTCAATGTTGATACAATTTTTGTTGCCTGTTAACCATTTTTCCTCATCAATTACCTGTTTAAATAGTTGAGCAATAAGTTATTTCAATTGTATGCTATATATTTTTCTCATTATTATTCTTTCTTCTGGCTTTTTAATAATTTTCATCTTTGCTCTGACAAGTTAGTAATTTGACTGTACACAGGCAGATGATTCAAGGATGACTCCCACATGAATAACAAGTCTTTTCCTGTCTGTTCAAATATAATCAATGTCATTTTGTGATGTTATTTGTTTTTGTACAGTGCCTACCAATTCTCTTCTCAAAAAAAATGTCCACAATATAGAAGTGTGAGACTTCTGTGCAATCTATAAATTATTGGCATCTCTCATCCCTTCTTCCTGAGGCATGATCTCTGACATATTTTGAACCATTCTGACCTATTCCCACTTTTGCAATGAAGTTACCAAATGTCAAAGTTCAGTTAGCATGGGTATTGCAATATAAGATGGTCAAAAGGCAGAGTCAAGATTGCTGAGTAGCAGGTAGGAGTGTAGCCTCACCATAACCCCATCAAACCTTCTGCACAAAGATTGAGAAAATGTACCGGCTTGAATTCTGAGTAGAAAAGCCCAAAAAAGTCACCGTGAGTCATTTTTCTACCCAGGACAGCTTAGGGAAACAGATAGAGAGGTCTAGGGACATTGGAGAGTGAGTCTGGCTGGGACTGCACCACGTACCAATGCCCTAGAAACTGAAAGAGAGCCTACATCAGGCACTAGGGTAGGAAGTACCTGGGCAAGAAGAGATCTCAAGGGATTAATGAACTAGCTCAAGATGCAGGAATTGGTACCATCTGGTAGTTTGCCACTACCCAGGTTTTAGTCAGAATGAAAAGGGTGGGGAATCTACAAATGAGGGTAGTGGAGAGGAGCAATCACTAGTGGGCATTAGCTGTGAACTGAGGAAGGAACAAGTTTAGAGACAGCCAAATATCCCATGAAATAATCTTGCTTGTTGCCTTTCGGTGTATGATCAAACAAATGATGTCAGCTCCTTTCTTTGTCTCTCCAAGGAGTACATGTTGACTATTCTTTCATTTAATTTCAACTTCCTTCTTTACTCTAGTTTAATTTATAGTGATAATGTCAAGATTGATCTGATTCAATTCCTTTGGCAATGTGCCCACTCATTGGTCAATGGACAAAGATCTCACATTTGGAGCACCAATGTCCAAGTTAAAGTTTATAGATGGTTTAAAAACTGATTCTTAGCCCTCTCTCTGCCCTTTCTTTCACTCTACATTGTCTTTCCAGAAGAGGAAGAGGGTCTCATAGAAATAAGGTTCATGATGTATTTCTCATGGTAATTCATTAAAAGATTTCTAGATTGAGACTTTTCTCTGCTGGCAGGGGTCATATTCCTAGGAAATGCCTCAATCGACTACGTAGAAAGTAGATCTTAAATATTTCAAGCAATACCAGAGAAAGGCCCATCCTTCCAAGCCAATGTGTAATCAACCTTTAATTCCATCAAGCATGATTGCTTGAACATAGTCTTGTACACCTCTAACAATGGGGTAAAAGACATGCTCTAATTTCAGTCAAACTTGGCTCACAAATGAGATTCCTTACATTTTGAGAATTTAATACTTTGTCTCCATTGTCTGCCTATTAAACTCTGTGATTACATTAATTGGACTGGGGGAAAACCAATAAGTCGGGGTATCCTGATCAATTCTGCCCCTTCCAACTAAATTTATATTTACATTCTATATTTTAATTATATATGCATGTAAATACAATATATATATATACACATATATATAATTATTCCCCTCCAATACAATTTAAGTTTCTTTAGAACAAAGACTGTCTTAATTGCATCTTCAGAACCTAAACACAGTGCCTGGCACATAGTAAGCACTTAATAATAGCTTGTTGAATGAATGGATGGATGAATAAATCAAACTTATGCCTAAGGAGAGTTATTTAGGTAGCACTGTGAATAAAGGCCTGCTCTGATTTCTCATTATGGAATGCATGTAACCCTGGATTTTTAAAATCTTTACTAGCACAGCATAAAATTGGGCAGGTTCTATCATACAGGAAAGGTTTTAGTTAAAGTCTCAGCAGTGGACTGTGTCTACTTTCTGCGAATCAGACTGGCTAAAGTCCTGAGAGGCTCATCACCACTAGGCTGGCCACAAGAATCCATGAAATAAAAAAATGCAAAATGGCCCTTTGTCCTTTATGGCCTTCTTCTATTTCTGCATTGATAGAAAAGAGTGGTGGGAAAAGAACCTGAGGATGGAAAGAAGCCCATGGTTTCTACGCTCTGTATAAATATTAACTAAACTGTTGGTACTCTAAATATGAGGTCCTTATCCAGTGATTAATAAGTGAGCATATAGGAGTGGAAATGAATCATCAGTATTAACATTCCTACTACAAAAAATAAAGTAATGATAAAAGGCAGTTGCAGAAAAATGGAAGGATGGTTTCATAGATTCTCCTTGGAGAGGCAAATAAAGGAATCGGCAATGAGAAACATCATTTCATGGAACATTTGGACATCTTATATTACAATAGTCATGAAAAGCATTTGCACAAAGACCACTATAAAGATAATAGCAGCTTCTGTCCCAACAGCTGTTGTAGAGGATGCAGAGGTTAAAAAAATACAAGGAAGTCAATAAGACCCTCCATATTAAATATGTGTGTGTGCATTCAGTAACCTCCAAAGAAAGGTAAGTACAGGGTAGATTGGCAAATATATATGTGTGTATGTGTGTGCACATACATATAGCAACACATAAGGAATAATAAAATAGATGCCAAAGTCTTATTGAAAGTACAGAAAACTTATGCCTTTATAGCACCAATAATTTCTTCCCAAAGACAGTGGGAAGATATCAGACATACTGAAAGCCAAATAATAGCACAAAAAATTTAAATTGAGAGGTATTTTAACAGATATTAAATGACTGATTAATTATATAGGAGTAATTTCTATAAATAGACCACCAACTTTTTTGAGCAAAGATCAAAATCAATAGCAGATTACAAAAGAATAAAAACAAGAAGCTCTGGCCTGCAACTCAAGCAACTACAGCCTGACCCCTTTAAACGAGTTTTGGAATTAAAAAAATAAGGCATGAATGCCAGAACACAGAGCGACACATACTACCACCACTCCTTAATGGCATTTAAGCAATAGAAATAGCAATAGAAATCATTTGACCCAATGAGGTGACCAAAAGAACTTAGAAACCGAACACTTGATCTCCTTGACCAGTGGAGACATGTAGCAGCCAAGGGTAATACCAGTGTAGACCACTAATGCTAACCTCTGACGTCCCCAGCTTCCTCATTGCCTATGACGTACTCCTCTACCTCACTTCAGCCACGCATGAAGATGGTCATACCCTTGATCTCACTTCCATGCTTGTGAACTGTGAAATTCCCTATATGATCACAATCTATTGGCCTTCCACATTTCTTTATCCCATCCAAAGTCAAAGCCTGTTCTTTATTCACATCACAACCTCCAATCCTTCAGTGGCTCAGTTCTTTCCCAGGCCAGCACCCCTACACTAGCTACATTCTGCCCCTTTCCCCATCTTGACTCCCTGGGGAACCAGTTCAACTCTACACTTCCTTCTTCTCTTGTATCCCTTGTTCCCCCTTATATTGCCAATTATGCCCTGCCAAGATTCAGTCTTGGATCACTCCCACCATATGCTGCCTTTGCTCCCACAGATGTGCTGCTTAACAACGATGGAGAAAATCAGAAAACTGTAGCTACTGGATCACTACAAATTTCTGTTACATAATCTCAACTGGGCTGTCACTGCTACAAGGCAATCCTTTTACACCTTCCTAATTAACTCGCTATCCCACTCACCACAGCAGCTCTTCCAAACCTTTTCATCCCATGGCTTCACCCTCTCAACTGAGAACCTTACCTCATATTTTACTGAAAAATATTTGAGGCTGATCACTGAGAGCACCCTCTTTTCCCGTCCTCCTCATCTCACATCACCCAGATGCCTTCTACCACTACCTTCTTCTGCACCTGTTTCATACAACAGGTGGCCCTTCTCCTTGCCATCATAGACTGCTTTACGTACACAAGTGATCATATTCCATATTGTCTCCTCCAGTAGATTGTCCCTTCTTTCATCCTCATTCTCTCACTTAGCTTCAATCTTTCCTGTAGCTGAGATCTTATGTATGTTTCCTTCCCCATTAGAGTGTGAGCTCCTTGAGATCAAGAACTGTCTCATATTTTTTAAAAAAATTTGTATCCCCAGCTAGGTGGTGTAGTGGATAGAGTGTTGGGCCTGGAGTCAGGAAGACCTGAGTTCAAATCTGGCCTTAGACACTTGCTAGCTGTGTGATCCTGGACAAGTAAAACAACATGGAGAAGGCAATGGTAAACCACTCCAGTATCTCTGTCAAGAAAAGCCCAAATGGGCTCACAAAATGACTGAACGACAAGAAGCAAGCATCTACAATGTGCGAGGTATAAAGATGAACATAAAAGTCATCAAGCCATAAAGTAACAATTCTAACATATGAAGGAGCTATGCTTTTCTCAGGACAGGGAATTCCCTTCCCCATCATAGATTGTAACCCATCTATAATTTTGCAGATAAATCCTAGATCATATTCTGACACTCAGAGAAAACAAGTGACTTCATGAGGATCACAAAGCTAGTGAGTATCAGAGGTAGTATTTGAATTCAGGTATTTGTAGCTACAAATCCATCATTCACTATCTCCACTACAAAATAGAACATGGTAGATCAGTGGCTCCCATTTAGTGTTTCGAACCCAAGGGTTTCACAATAGTCCAATGAGCTCACACTAAAAATTCTTTAATTGGGCCTTAAGCAGTAAATTTGGGGCAGCTATGTGGCACAGAGGATAGAGTGCCATATCCAAAGTCAAGAAGACTAATTTTCATGAGTTCAAATCCAGCCTCAGATACTTACTAGCTATGTAACCCTGGGCAAGTCACTTTACCCTGTTTGCCTCAGCTTCTTCATCTGTAAAATTAGCTAGAGAAGGAAATGGCAAACCCCTATACTATCTTTGCCAAGAAATTCCCAAATGGGGTCATGAAGAGTTAGACATGTCTGAAATGCTATAATGTAGTGGATAAGACATGACTGAAATGACTGAACAACAACAAACAGTAAAAAATGCCCAATTATGTTACAGATATATTTTTTCTTTATGAAACAAGTATGGGAATGCTTGAAGCATTATAGATTTGTTTCTACAGTATTTCAAAACCATCATATTCATGCACATGATTCTTTTTGTTGGTGCAGTGATTACATTTCATTCTGACTGCTTCTAAATGAGTGTGATATATTCTTGCAGTTTCTCAACCTGTCATCAAATTATTTCCAAACCACCACAAAGGCTCAACATTCAAGCACAAACCAATTCCTAATGGATGGTTAGATGCATACACACATCTTCATTTGTGTTCTGAACACTGCAACAGAATATTTCCCTGATTCCCTTCTGTTACACTACAATCATACCTCATCAACTATGAAAGGGTATGATCAAGATGCTATAAATATTTCCATTCTTGCAGCATAAATGTCGGGCTTTTTAAAAACTGTGATAGTTGGGCAAGCATTTTATACGCCATCTTGAAACCAACATGGACCATCACAAAAATGCTGCAGAAACAACCCTCATATTTTGTCTCGTTGTCATATTAAGCGTGTTTTCTGATTTGAGCTTATTATTCACTTATGTTGTTATTCTTCTACTTGGCAAACTTTCAAATGACTGATTAGTAACACTGGTCAGTCATTCAGTAGGGTTTATATATGAGTATAGCCAGTATCCCAGCGGGTAGAAGAAAAGATAGTCATGTTTGAAGAGGTTCTTTGCTAATGTAAGTTAGCTGACATATAAATATTGTCAAAAATGAAGCAATGTGTGTAAATGAAATTTAAGTACATTTATAATTTAGTATAGTACTTACCAGACAGCAGAAAAGTAAATAATTTGCATTGTAATTAACTATTCATTTTCATTGATTAAGTAGATAATATTTTTTAAGTGATTCACATTTATGACTGAGTTATTTGAGCTTCCTTCTTTTTGCTATCCCATTGCACAGTTTCTGACTCCTCCCTCTCTGATGGTGGTTTCCCTGAGGACTGGATCTCAAAGCACCTCAGGCTTCTCTTGTATTTGGCAATTCATGGTTCAGCAGCCTAGATCTCTATCTCAAATGACTTTTTGAGGAATAGGGACAGAAGGGGCCCCAGTGGAATCCTGGGCTCTTTCCCTCAGGCTTAGTGAAGAACTGCACAGCCCTACACACATAGTGTCTGGCCCTATTCTCTCTGTTCCTCAGGTCTCTGACTCAGGGGTACAGATTGCTGCCATGCTGGCACTACTACAACCAGGGATTCTCATCTCCTGGCACTGAGAGAAGGGGTAAGGGAAGCAGGTTGTGAGACTGAATTTTATTACAAGGCCAGACATGTGACCTGTCCCATTCCCTGCATCCTTCCATTCTCCTACAGAGCTCAGTTGTCACAGTACCAGCTGTCAAGGCCTCAGCAAATTTCTGCAGCTTGGACCTAGCATTGGCATGGCACTAGAAAGAGGGAGGGTAGGTAGGATTCAGGGGCTGGGCTTGTGTTTTGTTGCAAGTTCGTGGCTTGAGTGGCTAGTGCAGCCTTGTTGCTACTAGTGTTGTACATTTGGAGGAGGGGTGCTGAGCAAAAGCAAGGTAAGTATCAGTCCATGGAGATTTTGCCTTCTTTGGGTTCCTGATGTCCTAGACTATGGAGACAGCTGAAGATGCTCTACTTCTGGCACATAACTTCTGCTTTGGACGGGCTTGAGATGTTATGCACGTAAGAGAAAGCATCTTCAATACAGAACCAGACTTAAGATTGTGTTTGTCTGGTGTTGAGCCAAATATCACAAATCTTTGTTCAAATACAAAAGTCCAACACCAAAATTAAGATTACTATGACTATCATATTAAATGTCTTCCAAGTTTAACTTAATTTATTAAAATGATATTTATATTCAACAAAATTTACAAAATAACAAAATTCAGTATGAAGTCTTTCACATAACAGTAAACACATGAGGTCTTCGGATCACTTATTTTTATTCTTACTGAATGCCTCACACAAAATATTTACATTAATTTTATAATGAAAGTTCTAAAATTTTATATTTAGAGTTTTCATAATTATAAGTGGAATAAAATTTTATCTTTTATAATTTCAATTAAATAATTCACATTTTAATTTGAAGCTTTTGTGGACAAAAGTTATTTTAGCTATTGTAAGCACTTAATGAATAAATCTCAAAGAATGTTATGAGTCATGTATTAATATTATGACTCATATTATGAGTCGTGTATTATCTTAGAGGCTCATAACACTTTGTTATTGAAAGGGGTGTACAGAACAAAAAACACTGAGAACCACAGGGTAGATTATGTAGAAGGGATAGAAGTCAACTGCTATGGGAGAATAAAAGAAGGAGACATTCAATCTAACTCAGGTATTGGGAGAAGTTTCTGTTTGAACTAGATCTCGAAATGCAGATGGGAGGGCATGGAGATCACAGAAGATGGTAGTTACAAGCCGAGGAAATAAATGCATTGAGACAGTAAAGCAGAGAGCTGCTTCAGGAGATAAATAGTCCAGACTGGCTGGAATGTAGAGTGCAAGGTGTGGAACAGTAGCAATTAAGGCTGAAACAGCATAGGGAAGCCAGACAATAGAAGGTCCTGAAGGCTTCAGTCAAGAGTTTGGTTTGTATTCCATAGGGAATGAGAGGCCACTGAACACTGAGCAGGAGAGTGATGTGGTCCCAATTGTGCTTCAGGAAGATAACTGTGGGCATCCGAGTGTGAAATAGACTAGCCAGAAATGCTGAAGGCAAGAGGGCAGTTAGGAACCTACTGCAGTAGTAATGGGGCCCTGGACTACAGTTTGGACAGTAGAAAGCCAAGAAAGGATGAGAAACATGGATGAGGCAGAAATGACAGGAGTTGCCAACTAATCATGACACAAAGCAAGGTACTGGAAATAACCGAAGTTTTCATAGAAATATAGAAGTCATAAGAAGAAGCAGGTTTTGTGGGGAAATATATTAAATTTGGTTATCCATATGCTAATAAAGGTGACCTGTTGAAAGTGACAGCATGTTTGAATTGGAATCAGAAAGGCCTGGGTTCAAATGCTGCCTCTGATGCTTAGTAGCTAGACTGAGTGATTTCTGATTTTCCTTCCAGCCCTAATTCCAGGACATCCGACAAGTAATTTCATTTCTACGCACCTCTGGAAATTCGTTTAGATTATCTCTTATGTCATAGGTGAAGCTTAATCTGAGTTGGCAGAGGAAGTTGTGGGAAATGGGAGTTTCCTACACATATGAAATCACAGAGCTTCTACTTATTCCTGCATGGATATGCTGAGTTTGAAGAAGACATCAAGGTGGAGAAATCTAGCATGCTCTTAGAAACTGTAGATCTCCTGCTCAGAAAAAAGGTCACAGCTGAATACATAAAACTGGGAGGCTTCAGCGGAGCTTTGCTTTCTTGTTTCCAGAAGCCAAGCTAATATGAAGGCTTGGGGTGGAAGGCTCTCAAGAGGTTAGGGGGAGAGCACAGAAGGAGGCATAAAGGGAAGATCAAAAGGATCAAGGAGAAAAACCACCTATTTTCCAATTCTGCTGAAGGCCAACTGTGCCCTCTCCATGAAGTCTAAATGTAGTGGGACAGTTAAGGTGAAGCAAACAGGAGGGGCAGATTTCAGTGGACGGAAGGAAAAGAGCAGGAAGGGAAAATTGCTGTTTCTACCTTCTCAACGATTTCCAAGTTGAAGGCAGGAGCACCTGGCAGAAGCTGTAGAGGTCACTGCCAACTATTAGCTTCCTGAACCACAATATTATTAACAGATATCTCAGATTTGTTTCTACATAACTAACTCTTCCGAAAAGTATCCTTCTAGTGCTGTTTGCTTTTGAAAAGAGATTAACCAGTTTCTTTGTCTTACAGTCTTTGAAATTCCACTTTTGGCAAATCCATAATTTCTATAAGGGAATTGTGTTGAGATTATTTTTTCTAAATTCACAGTAGAAAGCAAAATATAATATGTTTAACCTAAATTCTGTTCTTTCAGGTCACTTTCACTCTTACTACAGTGAACAATTTCAAAGCTGCAAAATGCCGTTTTGAAACTGTTCAATTTCCAATCCTGAACCTCAGCCAGTACCTCTTTTTTTCCAGCCTTTGGTGTCAGAGATTTTTCCCTTTCGCAAAAGAAAGATATCAGCTTTACAGAAAATTATAAAACCTCTAAGGCACTATCAACATTGCACTTGCGTATGGCTTCCACTTCAGTTAAACCCTGCCCAACTGACCTGTAGAGATCATCTTATTTCCCAACCCAAGATGCGGGGCTTCTTTTATAAAGTTCTGCTGAGAGTCTCAGAATGTAGCTTTTGCTCACTGGGGTGATATGTTTGTTTTGGTAAGATCTGTCATGTAGCCATAATTTTCCCATATCATCCCCATCCTCCCATTTCACCCCTAACGTAGGGTAGGGGCTTGGGGTAGGCAGGATTATTCTAGCTTCTAGGTCCTGGTCATCTCCATCCTCAGCAACTTTCCTAAATCTCTGAGATCAACACGCCCATTTACTGAAGAAGGATGCCCAAATTCAGCAGTGGCAGAGGGATTTTTTGGTTAATCCAACACTGAAATTTTCTCCCTTCAGCAATTTCTTCAGTTCCTGAGAAGTATCAGAGTGAAAGACTATATCAAGGGTGTCTGTGTTTCTGAGAGGGAGAATTACTGAAACATTGTGTTTACATTTAGAATTTCTTTTCTTTCAAATGTGGGCTCTAAGTGTCTCCCAGGACAAGAGAAGGGCTAGACAGCTACTCCAGTGAAGGCTCACTACCTGTTTCTCCACACAAAGTTAGAGGTGTGGGGGGAGAACATTGTAGTACTATTCTTCAAAGGCCCAAGGAGGTAGGAAGATAGAGTATGAAGCAACCGGATAATGATATAAGATTAAAAGTAAATGTTATCAAAGCCCCTCCTTCCCTAGCCACTAGTAAGCACCATAGTAAGACAGAGGTGATTACCAAAGAAAAAAATAGATATCTGTGATTAACTGAAAACAGAAAAGCTTCTGCATAGACAACATTAATGCATAATAATAAGATAAGACAGGAAATGTTCAAATAAAAAAATTTTATCTCAATTTCTCTGATAAAGATTTAATATACAAGTTACATAAAATATATTATATATGTACATATATATAACTAATAGCCATTCTTCAATAGATATAAACAAACAGTTGTCAAAAGAAGAATTATAAAGTATTCACAAACACATGAAAGAGTGGCCATTCCCCAACTGATAAATGGTCAAGGGATATGAACACGCAGGTTTCAAAAGAAGAAATCAAAGCTATCTATAGTCGTATGAAAAAATGCTCTATGTCACTACTGATCAGAGAAATACAAATAAAAAGACAACTCTGCGGGACCACCTCACACCTACCAGAAATGATAAATGGTGCAGGGGATGAGGGAAAAGTTGGTATACTAATGACCTCTTTTGGGGCAGCTAAGTGGCACAGTGGATGGAGTACCAGGCCTGAAGTCAGGAAGACTCATATTCCTGAGTTCAAAACTGGCCTCAGATACTTACTACCTACGTAACCCTGGGCAAGTCATTTAACCCTGTTTGCCTCAGTTTTGTCACTTGTAAAATGAGCTAGAGACAGAAATGGCAAACCACTCTAGCATCTTTGTCAAGAAAGCTCCAAATGTGGTCATTAAGAGTAGGACAAGACTGAAAAACAACTGAATAACAACAAAAGAACTCTTGGTAGAGTAGTGAACTGGTCCAACCCTTCAGGACAACAATTTGGAACTATGTCCAAATGGCCATGAAACTGTGCCTATCCTGTGACCCATCAATACTAGGCCTATAACCCAAAGAGATCAAAGAAAAAGGAAAAAGGACCCACACGTACAAAAATATTTATAGCAGCTCTTTTTGTGATGGCAAAGAGTTTGAAATGAGGGGATGGATGCTCATCAATTGGGGAATGGCTGAACAAGTTGTGGTGTATGGATGGAATGGAATACTATTGTGCTATACACAACTTGACTATTGTGTAAAGAAGTTCAACGTGAACATGCTGTCTTGGGGAGGGAGCGGAGAGGGGAGGAAGAAAATCTGGGAATCAGGATCATGTGGAACTGAGGGTTATAAACTAAAAATAAAAAATCTTAATAAAAAAGAAAGAAATCTTATTTCTTAAAAAATGATGAGTGAGGTGGTTTCAGAAAAAAAAGCAAGGCAAGACCTATATGAACCGATGCAAAGTAAAGTCAGAAGAACTGGGAGATCATTGGGCACAGTAACAGCAATGCTGGAGTAATGATCAACTATGAAAGACTCCGATCAAGGCAATGGTCCAAGACAATTCTCCACCTCCGCAGAGAGAATGGATGAATGCTGAGGCCATATGAAGTTTCCTTTTCTCTCTTGATTTTTCTTGGTTTCTGAAATATGGCTAATATGGAAATATGTTTTGTATGATTTCCCATGTTTAATTGATATCATATTGCTTACCTTCTCAATGGGTGGGGGAGGGAAGGAAGGGAGGGAGAGAATTTAGAACTCGAAATTTAAAAAGAAAAGAGTCTTTAAAATAAATAAAGAATAAAATTTTAAAGAAAAGATGCAGAGATGAGAAGAGAGTGTTTTCCAGCCACTTGGTATAATCTGTGCAAAGGCGAGATAGAATGTCATGTGTGAGAAATAATAAGAAGGACAATTTAAAGTTTATACAAGGCTGTGTCTCCCTTGTGCCTGGAGAATGAGGGAACTGAGAATAATGGTGTTGCTTGTTTATTTTCCTGTGGGAGTGACCTTGCTAGTCTGTCTTGATTAAATACTTTACTGTTGAAAAAACCAAGTCACAGATTAGGAAGTTACTTGAGGCACACAGGGGTAAAGTGACTTTCCCAGAGTCATACAATTTATAAATGTTAAAAGCAAGATCATAGGATCTGAACCTGTCTTCCTAATGCCAAGCCGAGCACACAAGTCATAATGGCATAGTGCCTCTATCCACTGGCCAAATTATCTATATTTCAAGAGAAATGGAAGACCACCCTTTCTTCTGAATTTGATTGTTTTGAGGACTCGTATGAAATGTTCCAGGTTGGAGAAAATAATGTCTTCCCTTAGAAACCTCCTGGAGACCAATCATGGTAAGTACCATCATCAAATTAATAGTGTCAATCTACTTTACACTTACTCAGTTTTGTTTTCAGATGATTTTGCCAACCTACAACTGAAAACTGGCTCACTTAAAAATGCAATTTTATTGGTTGCCAGGTAGTTATTTTTTAATGTGGAATCCTGTCTTTGGAGGGCATTTTGAATTAACAGAGAGTTATTTAAACAAAATTACCACTAAGCATACCTAGTAATTATTTACCTATCAGTAATCTCTCTCTCTCTCTCTCTCTCTCTCTCTCTCTCTCTCTCTCTCTCTCTCTCTCTCTCTCTCTCTCTCTCCCCCTCCCTCCCTCTATCATTTTACAAAGATGTTTAAGCTGGAGTTTCCATGATGTTAACAATCTCATAATATATTCAATAGATGTCTTCAGGGACTCAGTTATGATGCCATTACAATGAGAGATTAGAATTGGAAAATATATCACAAGCCAAGTCTACAGAGGATCCATTCAGAGGCCAATTAGATGGTACTATGAACCCACAATGAAGATGGAAAAATGGAAACATGAAAGTGCAAATTAAACCAGCATTTGAGAATTATATAAAAGACAAACAGCTGGGTAAAAATCAAAGAATGAATAAAGGGAAAATAAGTACAGAAAACAAAGGTGAATAGGCAGTGACAGTAAAAAGGGAGAAAGTGGCTGATAAAGTGTTACCAAGGCCTGTACACTGAAAGCTCAACAACCTGGAAGTGTGAGTATAATATAATTATATAATATAATTATAATTGCTCTTGGTTTTTGTTTAAAATTTATTCACAATAAAAAATTAATTTTTGGAAAATCGATACAATAGCTGCCCATTGATCAGAAAACAGGAGAATAAACTATGTTAG
The DNA here is from genome assembly GCF_011100635.1 of Trichosurus vulpecula. Lineage (NCBI taxonomy): Eukaryota > Metazoa > Chordata > Mammalia > Diprotodontia > Phalangeridae > Trichosurus > Trichosurus vulpecula. The sequence goes on along the minus strand of NC_050582.1, from coordinate 9,412,736 downwards.
CAGAATACAAGATAATATTATTATGCCAAAAGACATTATGAATTTGAGAACTTCAGAGAAAAGGGGAAGGTTTCTAGAAACAGAAACATAAAGAAAACAGAACCAAGAGAACAACAGATGCAAGGAATACAATTATGTCAATGAAAAGAACAGTGAAAGATAGCCAAAATCTGACTAAGTGTAATGATTAATCTCATTCTCAAAAACAGGTGATGAAGTATAATCTTTCATCTATCCATAGAGAAGTGAAGGCTCATGGTTATGGAATGCAATGCATATTGCTGGACATTGTACCTATGTCCACTGGTTTTGCTTAGTTTTTTTTCCTCCCTTATTAAAAAGGGAAGGTGTGATGGATGCAGAGAACATCAGGAAATGACTATGCTATAAAAAAGAAGAAGCAATAAGACTTTAAAAATAATTTGGGGGAACTTCAATATACCCCTCTTAGAACTAACAAATCCAATCAAAATAAATAAGAAAGAATGCAAAGACCTAAATAGAATTTTAGAAAATTTTAAAATGATAGCTATCTAGTAATTACTGAATGGTAGTATAAAGGAGTATATATATATATATATATATATATAATTTTGTGTTGTGGATTATATCTTTCTTTTTTTTATTTCCACAGTAGTCATGTTGTAAAGAAGAATTAGAACCAAAGAGAAAAAAACATGAGAAAGAAGAAACAAAACAAAAAAAGAGAGAATAGTATGCTTCAATCTGCATTCAGACTCCATAGCTCTTTCTCTGTATGTGGATAGCATTTTCCATCATGAGTCTTTTGCAATTGTCTAAGAAGAGGTAAGTCTGTCAAAGTTGGTCATTGCACAATGTTGCTGTTACTGTGTTCTCCTGTGTCTGCTCACTTTACTCAGTATCAGATCATATAAGCCTTTCCAGGTTTTTCAGAAGTCCACCTACTCATCATTTCTTATGGAACAATAGGATTCCATTACATTCATATACCACAATTTGTTCAGCCATTCCTCAGTTGATGGGCATCCCCTCAATTTCAAATTCTTGGTCAACACAAAAAGAGCTGCTATAAATACTTTGTACACATAGGTCCTTTTTCCATTTGTATTCTCTCTTTGGGATACAGACCTAGAAGTGGTATTGCAAGGTCAAAGGGTATGCACAATTTTATAGTCCTTTGGGCATAGTTCCAAATTGCTCTCCAGAATGGTTGGATCAGTTCACAACTCTACCAACAATGTATTGGTGTGTCAATTTTCCCACATCTTCTCCAACATTTATCACTTTCCTGTTTTGTCATGTTAGCCAATCTGATAGGTATGGTGTGGTACCAAAGAGTTGTTTTAATTTGCATTTCTCTAATCAGTGATTTTGAGCATTTTTCTTATGCCTATAGACAGCTTTGATTTCTTTCTTTGAAAACTGCCTGTTCATGTCCTGTGACCATTTATCAATTGGAGAATGACTTGTATTCTTATAAATTTAACTCAGTTCTCTCTATATTTTAGAAATGAGGCCTTTATCAGAGACACTGGCTGTAAAAATTGTTTACCAGTTTTCTGCTTCCCTTCTAATCTTGGTTGCATTGGCTTTGTTCATGCAAAACCTTTTTAATTTAATGTAATCAAAATTATCCATTTTGCATTTCAGAATGTTCTCAATCTCTTGCTTGATCATAAATTTTCCATAGATCTGACAGGTAAACTATTCTGTGCTCTCCTAATTTGCTATAAGTCTCATCCTTTATGTCTAAATCATGTACCCATTTTGAGCTTATCTGGGTATACAGTGTAAGACGTTGGTCTATGCCTATTTTCTGTTATACTATTTTCCAGTTTGTGGATCATATCTTTTCAAAAATTATCCATGGAAGGAGCCAAGATGACAGAGTAGCAGAAACAAGTACAGTCAATCTCTACCTCACAAAACCCTCAGAGTTCTAGAAAACATATCAGATCAACTCCTAATCAGGAAATCTAAGAAAAATCACAGTGAGTCATCTTCCAGTCCAGGTCTTCATAGGGAGACAGTCAGAAAGGTCTATGGACACTGGGGACAAGGCATAGCCCTTTTAGCACAGATAATTATAAGAATCACAAATCAGAGAATGAGGGTCTAGATAGAAAGAGAGGATGGATAACAAAGAGAGTGAGAGAAATCCTTTTTGGAAAGGGGTAAAAAATGTAATTTAAAAAACTCGTGAATAAGACTAGCTGAAGGGGAGGAGAGGAAGGAGGAATCTACTTCACTGAGAGGGGAAAAGAGAGTGGAGAAATATATAACAAGAAAAAGCAAGACAGAAAAAATGAACTAATAAACAAAACCCCAAAGGGAATAGGGTAACAAATGAGAGGTGGGAACCAAGAGTAAAAGAAGAGAGCCAATGGAAACAAGGGCGCCTTAAAAAAAGATTAAAGTAAATAAAGGAAAAGAATACTGTTTTTGCAATAGAAGATGGAAAAAAATTATAACTCAAAAATATTTTTAAAACCACAGAGGAAAATGTTTTTTTTTGCAAGGGGGAAGGCAGGGCAATTGGGGTTAAGTGATTTGTCCATGGTCACACAGCTAGTAAATGTGTCAAGTGTCTGAGGCTGGATTTGAACTCAGGTCCTCCTGACTCCAGGGCTGGTGCTCTACTCACTGTGCCATCTAGCTGTCCCCATAGAGAAAAATATTAACCTATCTCTCATAACTTTAAATGTGAATAGACTAAATAATCCAATAAAATGAAAAAGAGTGACAAATTAGATAATCAACAAAACCCAATCATCAGTTGCTTATAGGAAACACATTTAAAAACAAAGACATACACAAAATAAAACTGAGGGTATTGGAAAAATTATTATGGATCAAATGAATTTTAAAAATCAAGAGTTGTAATCATGCTAAGAAAGCAAAAACAAACATTCAAAAAGTAAAAATAAAGATAAAAAAGAAAATTAAATTATGCTGAAAGGAAAAACATATAATCAACCAATATCAGAAGTAAACTTATAAGTTCCAAATGCCTTAGCAACCAAATTCTAGAGCAAGTATTACCTGAGCTACAAGAAGACATAGACAGTAACACAATAGTAACAGGAGACATTAATATCCCTCTCAGTTTTGGATAAGTCTTTCAGAAAGGTAAATGATAAGGAAAATGTTTATGTGAGCAAATTGCTGGAGCAACTAGAATTGACAGACTTTTGGCATCTTCTAGATAGGATAACAAAAGAATATATATATGTTTCTTAACCACCACATAGAATTTTTACAAAAATTTATCATGTACTAGGGCAAAGAGATGTTGCAAGCAAATGTAGAAAAGTAAAAATTGTTAATATATCCTTTACAGATTCTAGTGCATTAAAAACAGTAATTGGTTCAGGGACAACAAACAAAAAATACAGGGCTAAATGGAGACTTAATGAAATCCTAAATAACCAGTGGATCAAAGAATAAATACAAACAATAAATATGTAAAAGAAAATTATAATTATGATGAAACATGCCAAATTTCTGTGATGCAGCTAAAGCAGGCCTCAGGGAGAAAATCATAACATCATAAACATATGTGAACAAATAGAAAAACAGATGATTAATGAAATAAATATTCATTTTAAAATTAGAAAGGCAAGAAGAAAAGAAAAAAAACTAAAGTAAGCATAAAAGAGGAGAAATTTAAAATTAGATGGAAAATAAATTGGAAACAAAAAACCCCATCAAAATGATAAAACTAAAAACTGGTTCTTTGAAAAGACTATTAAAACTGATAAACCCTTAGCTACTCTGGTTAAAAGGAAAAGAGGAGAAAATCAAATCAGTAAAATAGCAAATATACAAGGTGAAATAACACATAAACAGAAGAAATAAAAAGAATAATCAGAATATATTATGTACGCAGTTATATGCAAACAAAACTGAGAATACAAAAGTACTTCAAAAGTACTCATACTATCAGAAGAGCAGATAAAGAAAAGGAAATGGATCTAGATGTAAAGGAACTACCAAAGGAAAAAAAAAACTCCTGATTCTTATGAATCCACAAGAGAATTCTATCAGACATTTGTGAGAAATGAATATTTCTGTCCATCGTGTAATTACTAACTATTGAATCAGGACCAAGGTTTTTCCCCTTTTCTACTTCCTCATCCAGAAGCCAACCAGTGTGGGTAAACTCTCTTAAAGATTTACCCAGGCCAAGATCTAATCAGACAGTAAAAGAAATCTTAAGTTTGGATGTATTCCTGCTCATTGTGTTTGCTCAGACAAGTCTAGGAAAATGCTGATTTTCTCCCTTTATTTCAAGACAGGTGACATGGAAATTGATGTCTCTTTGACCAAGATTTGGGTGATCTTGGTCACATACCCCCAAGACCTTCATTTTAATAGAGCTCAGTTTCCACTATGTTATCCAACCACAGTTGATTGGCATCTTTTAGGAACACCTACCCTTCGAAGGGCATATAAACTGTGAGTCCACTGCCATTAGGGGTCTTTGGTCTAAGAGAGACAACCAAATGACCATCTTTTTACTGATAACGTGCTGTCCTTATCAATAAAATGATTAAATTACCCGGAAATGATGTTTCTCAAGCCTTTTTAATTGCCACACATTTAAAGAACAGTTAATACTTATACATCATAAATACATGATTCTCAAAAGTAGAATTGCAAAATATTCACAATCATATGAAAGAATGCTCCAAATCACTAATGAGAAATGCAAATCAAAACAACCCTGACATATCACACCCTGAAAATTGGCAAAAATCACCAAAAATAGCAATAGTCAATGTTAAAGGGGTTGTGGAATGAAGGTATACTACTGATATATTGTTGGTGGAGCTGTGTGGAAAGCAGTTGGGAATTATGCAAATAAAATGAGCCAGCTGTCCATGTCCTTTAATCCATAGGCTCCACTATTGGGCTTATTTGCCAAGGAAGCCATTGGTAAGAAGAAAGTCTCTATATATCCCAAAATATTCATAGCAGCACATCTTGTGAAAGCTAAGAATTAGAAACAAAGTAGATGCCCATCAACTAGGGAATGGCTAAACCAGGGGTGGGCAATCTGTGGCCTTGAGGTCACATGTGGCCATCTAGGTCCTCAAGTATAGCCCTTTGACTCCAAACTTTACAGAACAAATTCCCTTAAGAAAAAGATTTGTTCTGTAAAACTTGGACCCAGTCAAAAGGCTGCATCCAAGGACCTAGAGCGCCACATGTGGCCTCGAGGCCACAAGCTCCCCACCTTTGGTCTAAACAGTGGCACAGGAATGTAATGGATAGAATATTACTGTGCTGTAAGAAATGACGTGTGTGAAAAATAAAGAAAAACATGAAAAGGTATATACAAACTGATGCAAAGAGTAGTATGCAGAGCCAAGAAAACAATATACACAATAATAGAAATTGAAAGAACTACACACCAAGAAGAAAACACCCAAAAGTAAATGTAACAGTATGAAAAGACAGGAGAGCATGCCCCCAACCCACTCTTCTGTGGAAGGTTCACAGTTGTTACACATTATACTTATTTTTGGAATTTGTTAATGTATTGAACAATTTTACTGATGTTTTTTCCTCTCTAAAACATATTATTTGTCATATGAATTGCTCTCTGAGATGGGGAGGAGGAGGGATACTTTAGATAACTATGATGATCTAAGAAACAGGAGATATCAACAAAAACTTATTTAAAAAGAAAAAAGTCAAAAGCCTGAAAAAATAGAAAGTAATGTAAAATATATTCCAGGAAAAAAATAAGTGACCTGGAAAACAGATTAAGGAGAGATAATTTAACAGTTATTAGATTCTCTGAAAGCTGTGACCAAAGAGTTAAGACATATTTCAAGAAACGATGAAATAAAATTGTCCAAATATCTTAGAACCAGAGGACAAAGTAGAAATAAGAAGAATCTACCAGTCATTTCTCGAAAGAAATCTTAGAATAAAACTCCCTGGATCTTTATAGCCAAAATCCAGAACTTCCAAGTCAAAGAATAAAGTACTACAAAGATCCAGACAGAAATAATTAAAGTACTAAGGAGCCACAGTCAGGATCACACATGATTTATCAGCCATCACTATAATGAAGTGGAGAGTTTGGAATATGCTATCACAGAAGGCAAAGGATACAATCTTAGAATTACAAATAATTTATCCAGGAAAGCAGAATACAATCTTATGGAGAAAGTGGATTTCAATGAAATAGAAGACTTCTGAGCATTCTTGATGAAAAGACCAGAGCTACCCAGAAATCTGAAGTACAAATGAAAGAGTCAAGTGAAACATAAAAAGGTAAACACAAGCAAATAATCATAAGGGACTAAACAAGGATAAACTGTTTATATTCTAACACAGAAAATATACATGTTCCCTCAAAACCCTATTATCATCAGGGTCATGAAGGGAATCTAATTAAATAGAAGGCCTATATAGTGTTTCTATTGTGTGTTGATGCCCTTAAAATATTGGAAAGGGTGGAGAAGAAAAATACACCAGGTGGGAAGAAAAGGAAATGGGAAAAATTCCCTCACGTAAATAGGGTACACAAGTAGCAGTTTATACAAACAAGAATGAAGGAACATGAGAAGCAGATGACACTTATGGGATGGAATCATCCTAAGAAAAACAAACTAAAAAGATTAGAAAAAAAGTTTATAGTAGTTTTGTGGTACTAGAAAACTGGAAACTGAGGAAACTGCTGAACAAATGCTGATATATAAACACAACAGAATACTGTCATGCAGTTAGAAGTGATGAAGGAGATTGTTTCAGAAAAACCATATCCGCTGATGCAGAGAGAAGACCATAGAGCCAGGAGAACAAATTGTACAAAAACAACATTGTAAAGACAAACAACTTTGAAAGACTCAAGGACTATGGCCAACACAATTACCAATCATGATTCCAGAAGACGCATAATAAAACATATTCGCCACCTCCTGATAGAAAGGTGGTAGGTTCAGAGTGCGGATTTATATGTCATTTTTAGATATAGCCAATACAGTAATTTCTTCTGCTTAAATATTCATGTTTGTAATAGGATCTTTATTTTTCTTTCTTCCTTAATTGGGGGTGTAGGGAGAGAGGAAGGAGAGAAGGGAGTTTTTATTGATTGAAAAAATTAAAATTTAATTTTAAAAAATTTCCCATGTATTAGGACATAAAAACTTCATAAATTTGGAGAAGCAGAAAACACATCTTTTTATGAATCACATGCAATAACATATATTTTATAAAGAAAGAAATGGTTAAAAATTAATTGAGGAATAAATACTTTAATCTGAAAGACTTAGTGGGTCAAAGAACAACTCATAGAAACAGTAGATAATTTCATTAAAGATAAGGACAACAATGATATAGCATACCAAAATTTGGGGGATGAAGCCAAAGTGGTCCTTAGGAAAAACTGATAATACTAAATATGTTTGTCAATGAGAGAAAACTGGAATTGTAAAAGCACTTGTAAAAATAACTTTAAAAAACTACTAAAGCAGCAAATAAAGACAGAACAATTAAAAACCAAAATAGAAATCCTGAAAATCAAAGGAGAATTTAACAAAAATGAAAATTAAGAAACAACAAAATAATAAATGAAACTAGGAACTATTTTTTAAAAAACCCAATAAAATAGACAAATCATTAGCTAATTTGATTTTTGAAAATGCTAAATGACCAGTGTCAAAATCGATAAAGGAAGATTCAAAAGAAAGAAGCTCAGAAAATTATTAGAACCATTTTGCCCAAATATATGCCAATAAAACTAACCATTTAAATTAAATGGATGAATAGATACAAAAATGCAAATCTCTCAGATTAACAAGGAGTAGAGAATTTAAACAATATAATTTCAAAAATTAATTGAACAAACTGAACCAAATATGATCTTGATACCTGAACCAACGGGTGTCGAAAAAAGAAAAAGGAAACTATAAGTCAGTATCCCTACTGAACATTGATGCAAAAGTTTTAAATAAAGTATTAGCAGAGGAGCTACAGCAACACATCACAAAGATTATACACTCTGATCAGGTTCATTTCCCACAAGGATTGAAAGGTTGGTACTATTTTAGGAGAACTTCAAACAATAAAAAGGGCAACACAAATCACATAATTATATCAATAAATATAGAAAAATCTTTTGAAGAAATACAATATCCATTTCTGTTAGAAAAAAAAACACTAGAAAATATAGGAGTGAATGACCTTTCCCTACCATGGTCAGTAGTAGCTATCTAAAAGCCAGAACCAACACCACGCTTTATACAAACATATCCTTTTGATAGAGCACTAGAAGTTCTAGCTGTAGTGAAAAAAGAAGAAAAATAAATGGAGAGGACAAAAATTCAAAGAAGAAACAAAAACATCACTTTGCAGATGATATGATGATATACTTAGAGAACCCTAGAGTGTCAACTAAGAGTTTCTTTTTATTTTTCAATGTGGATCAGGGAGATAAAACAGATTTTTATTAATTTTAAATTATATTTGCTTTTTGAAAATAAAAAATAAAGGAATACAATGGTAACACCTTATTAACAATTCATCATCTATGATTATATTCCATAGACTATATTAATTAAGCTGGAGGGAGAAGAACCAAATACTTCCACCCTTATATACTCCCCACAGTTAAACATTTGCTGTCCTAAGAAAGTCAACAAGGGTCCTTTTGGGCAATATCTGTATTATACAGTTCACAGACCATCTGGCAATTAGTATTAGTATTCTTCCACAGGGATAAAGGCCAACCCTAGCTGCTGGGTCTGAGGATTACACTCACTTTCAAATTCATGGTTGCATAATTTTAGCAATCATACAGCAAAAGTTACAAAATTCTCATAGGTTAATGACCATCTTTATGTTTGTAAAGGCTTGGCCCAGCTCAAAGACAGTTAAGAAAAGGGTAAAAGAAAACCAAGCTTCTGACCTTTGAGGGAATACTTGCTCCTTATATAGATGCCAGAACATGTTTAACTTTCCCCACAGAGATTATGAAACTGTCTTTGAGGATGTTACCTCCTTGTCTTCAGGTGGGAAACCAAAGCATGTTTTCTTAACATTTGTGTAGTAACACTGGGCCAGCAGGGTGAAAAGGTCGTCTTGCCCTCTGTTTCCACTAAATGGCCCCTTTCTTCTGAAGCTCCAAATGCAGACTGGGTTCAATCTTGGGAGGTGAAAATCTCTCTAAATCACTGAAATGCATAGGGAACCACAAATTTCCCCAGAAATCCTTAAAATACAGAGGGAACTCAAATTATATACAACGGGGGTCCTGTGGGTCTCTGTAACACATAGGATGATGACTCCAGTAGCAGTCCAAACTCAACACTCACTAGGACAAGCTAACTTAGAAAAGCCTTACTGAAGTGAGGGGCTACCCTCTAAAAAAATTAAATGGGGTTAGTTACTTGTAGTTTCTAGGCCAACAGGGAAATTTTATCGGAGGTACCTACAGTATATAAGTGTCTCAGAAAAACTGTCTATACTCATCAGAGTAAGTTAAGCATTCTAGGTTTGCTTAAAAGGGAAAATAATTAGCAGGAATAAGCTCCTTCAATGTGCTCTAGGCAAATTACTAGGCGCCAGTATTCTACGGATATTACACACATAGTGCTCATATCAGTTTCTATTCTCATAACAGACACAATAATAAAACAGGTATTAGTACATAAAGATTTTTAAAAGCCATATTTATTTCAAATAAACTAGTCTGACATAAAGGAAATTCATTAGAAAACACACTGTACAGTTACAGTCTAAAACCAAAAAGAAAATAATTTTTTTCTCCAACGGATCATTGTGGTGGCAGGGCAATCAAGAAGGACAGACCCAGATGCAAACTCTAGCCAGTAAGTGTCTACAAATGCACAGAGCCCCACACATATTGTAGATGAAGCTGCCACAGTACGGAACCCCTTCTGGGATACATTCCCCCAACTCGTTCTTAAAAGCACAAGTTGGGTCCCTAGAGAATGACTGCTCCTTCAGAATCTATAAGCATAGCACTTGGGTCTAGCTATCTAAACTAGAGCTCATGAGCATTTACTAGCATCCAGGGCCTCCAGTATGAAATATCTAAGCACTAAGCCTGGAGTCAGGATGACCTGAGTTCAAATCTAGCCTCAGACATTTCCCAGCTATGTGACCCCGGGCAAGTCACTTCACCTCTGCTTGCCTTAGGTTCTTTATCTGGGATAACTACATGATGCAATGGATAGAGTGACCAGCCTGGAGTCAGAAAGAAATCTGGTCTCAGGGAATGGCAAAGCACTCTAGTATCTCTGCCAAAAAGAAAAACCCCTAATGGCATCACGAAGAGTCCAACATGACTGAAAAACAGCTGAACAACAACAAGAACAAACCTGGAACACACGATTCAGAGGGAGCCACTGTCCACCATAGGAGAAAGATTGTGAAGAACTGGAGAAGTAGCATGAACCAGGTTGGAGAAGGCAGATGGCCTCATTTTCACAAAGAAGGAGACAGTGGAGTTTACAGCATAACTCTCAGATAACGAAGTGCTGATGACGAAGAGCTGCCATGGTTTAAGAGGAGGTCACTCTAAGTCGACCCCATTTCCTTCTTTATGACCAGAAGACAAAAATCTCATGTATTCCCTATGGACAAGAAGGATAGCTATGAAGCCAGCTCATAGATCTAAATCACAGGCAAACTAAGGGGATGAAAGAACTAGTTGGATGACACCATGTCATACTTAAGGGCAGTGTGGCACAGTGGATAACTTGCTCAACTTATTATATTCAAGGAAACTTAGGTCTAAACCATGTCTCTGTTACTATTTGTGTGACCACAGGGAAGTAGCTTAACACCTCTGAACTTCAATTTCCTCACCTATAAAGTGGGAACAATTATACATGTAGGACCTAGATTCAATTGCCAAATGCTTCTTAAAGAAATAAAGATCGTGGTGGGGGGGGGGGGGAAGGGGGAGGCAAGATGGTGGCTGGAAAGATGCTTAAGCTCTCCCCCAAGTCCCTCCAAACACCTGTAAAAATGGCTCTGAACAAATTCTAGAGCTGAAGAACACACGAAATAGCAGAGGGAAGCAGGGCTCCAGCCCAGGAAAGCCTGGATGGTCGCTGGGTGAAGTCCATCTCACACAGAGCTGGGAGCTGGGAGCTAGGAGCAGAGCAGAGCCCAGCCTGGGCCATGCCAGGACCAACCAGACTGGGAGCCAGGCAGAACAGGCCATAGGGCTCTGAATAATTGAGCCATGGCAGTTACCAGACTTCTCAACCCACAAACGCCAAAGACTACAGAAAAGGGGAGTGGAAAAACTGCTAGAGTGAAAGGAGAGCAAGGTTGACCCTAGCCCCAGGCGCATGAAATTGGTGCACCTCTAGGGCTGCTTCCAGAGCTCCAGCTGCAGTTGCTTCCAGGACCAGGCCCACCCTGTGGGAGGAATTAAGCAGCAGATCACAGCGGGAGTGCAGAGCCTGCTTGGATCTGGGCACAGTCTGGGTTGGTGGCTCTTGGGGGAGCAGGAGCACTGGTGTGGCAGAGTTTGCTCTGTAGAAGTAGCCTTGAAAACAGCATCACAGCCTCTTAAGCTTGGTACAAAGTACTCTCTACTCTACAAGCAGTCATACCCCGACGAAAAGCTCTAGGGTCAAATAGTTGGCTGGGAACATGAACAGACAGCGAAAATGGACTCAGATTCAGACTCAGACTTTTGAATCTTTCTTTGGTGACAAAGAACATCAAAACATACAGCCAGAAGAAGTCAACAACATCAAAGAGCCTACATCAAAACCCTCCAAGAAAAACATGAACTGGTCTCAGGCCATGGAAGAGCTCAGAAAGGATTTGGAGAAGTAAGTAAGAGAAGTAGAGGAAAAATTGGGAAGAGAAATGAGAGTGATACAAGAAAATAATGAAAAACAAGTCAATGAATATGAAGGGATGATATCTAAAAAATTAAATTAAATTAAGGGATGAGAGATGAATATATTAAGAGAGGTAGAAAGGGAGAGATAGAATAGGGTAAATAATCTCAGAAAATGGCAATAAAAAGCAGTTCATTGGAAGGGAAGGGGGGCAGGTCAGGGAGAATAAGTGAATCTTGCTTTCATCAGATTTCATGAGGAGGCAATAACATACACACTCAATTGGGTATCTCACTCCACAGGAAAGTAGGGGGAAGGGGATACGAAAGGGGGGACGATAGAAGGGAGGGCAGATAGGGGGAAGAAGTAATCAAAAACAAACACTTTTGAAAAGGGACAGGGTCAAGGGAGAAAATTGAATAAGGAGGGACAGGATAGGATGGGGGGACATATAGTTAGTCTTTCACAACATGAGTATTTATGGGAATGTTTTGCATAATGACACATGTGTGGCCTGTGTTGAATTGCTTGCCTTCTTACGGAGAATGAGTGGTGAGGGAAGGGGGGAGAGAATTTGGAATTCAAAGTTTTAAAAGAAGATGCTGAAAAAAAGTTGTTTTTTTGCATGCAACTGGGAAATAAGGTATACAGGCAATGGGGCATAGAAATCTATCTTGCCCTACAAGAAAGTAAAGGGAAAAGGGATGGGGGGAGGAGGAGTGGGGTGACAGAAGGGAGGGCTAACTGGGGAATGGAGCAATCAGAATATATGCCATCTTGGATTCAGGGGTATGGTAGAAATGGGAAGAAAATTTGTAACTCAAAATCTTGTGGAAATCAATGCTGAAAACTAAAAAAATATTAAATAATAAAGTATGGAATAAAAAAATTAAAACTCAAAAAAAGAAATAAAGATCAATTTTAAATAGCTAGAAGTATATTCAGAGCTCATAGCTGGGCTATGCCAAAATAATAAAAAAGACAATACTACCAAAGTTAATTTACAGATTAAATAGTATGCCAAACTACCAAAGGGATACTTTACAGAGATAGATAAAATAACAACAAGATTTATCTGGAGGAAGAGAAGATCTAGAAAATCAAGGAAAACCATTTTTAAAGGTACAAATGAAAAGAGAACAGCACTCTCAGACATCAAAATATATTATAAAGCAATCATCTTCAAAACCATTTCTTATCAGTTTTTTTTAATTAAAAAGTAGACCAATGGAACAGTCTAGACAAGGAAGAATCAGAAATAAAAGAGCTTAATAACTCAATGTTCAACAAATGCCAAAACATAAATTATTTAGGAAATAACTCCCTATTTAATAAGAACTTGTGAGAAAACTAGAAACCAGCCTGACAGACATTAGATTTAGCCTAACTTCTTATACCATAATCCGCAATAAATTCAAAATAGACACATGACATGAATATTAATCATTGTACCATAAAAAATTGGAAGAGAGAACATATACTCTCTACAACCACAGGTAGATGAATTTAATCAAACAAGCAATAGAGATGATTAAAAGAGATAAAAAGATGATTTTGTTTACAAGAAATTGAAAAACTTCTGCACAAACGAAAATAAGCATCTAGGAAAAGAAGAAAAGCCATTGGTTGGAAATAAATTATATCAAATATCTATGATAAATGTTTGGTATCCAAAATATATAGACAACTGACAAACATACAAGACCAAAGGGAAAGAGCAACCACCACAACTTAATCCCCAGGAATGTTTGCAAAAATTACGACATAAAATAAATTGTTGAATAAAAATAAAGGCTGCAAATTTACAAAGAACAAACTTCATCCCAATAAAGAGCTCAATCCTTTGCAGAAGGAAGAGGGGGAGTCCACAGGGGAAGAACATTGCATATAATATCACAATGTAAGGTTTTTTCTTTCTCTTTTTCCTCTTTTTTCTTTTTCTTTTTTTTTAAGTCTTTGTTATAAGGGATGGCTTCCTGGGGATGGACTGGAGGGTACAGGGGGAAATCTAGGCAATGTAAAAACAAAATGTAGCAATAAAAATCTATTTTAAAATATTTGTAGGACCTGCTTAATAGAGTTAATGAGACAACGTACGCGAAGCTCTTTGTACCCTTTAAAGTTCCATATAAGTATGAGTTATTATTACTGTCTCCCATGTGTCTTTTGAATCCCAGTTTTCATGCATTCATACATGCCATCCAGCCTCTTCCTTTCTAGTAATATTTGTGTCCTTTAAAACATACATGATTGCATATGTACTCTACAACACTTAGCATGACCCATCTCAAAGCCAATCATTCCTTTACTCCAAACACTCTTGAGCTTTAGGCACTCGGCTTCTATGAAAATACACATTTTCTTGTTAATGTGTTGTTTTGGTGGTTTTTAAGCATCCCCACTACACATAACTCATCTCAACCAGATTAGATGGTTCTCAAGGGCAGGGACCCTGCTTTTCATTTCTTCTGTATTCCCCCACAGAGCCTAGCAGAAGGTTATGCATATGGCCACCTCACACAATTATCAGCTTTATCACCATGCTCAAGGTACAGCCTCTCAGAGGAGTCTCAGTTTCTTCCTTTCCTAGGAGTCAAGAAGACCTCGCATTTGTTCCAGCTATTGATGCAAACTACCTGCGTGACCGTGGCTAATTTACTTAACTTCTCAATGCCTCCAGGAAAATAAGACTAGGCATTGAAGATGAGTTGTCTGTCTGCATTGGTGGAGGACATTTCAATGCCAGGAGCTCCTACATGGATGAAATCACAAATCTGACTCGAAAGTTAAAAAAATATTATAATAAGATGCGTACTGCCTACCTCACCGAGTTGTTAAGGGGAACAGCTCTGAAAATCTTAAAGTGCTATCGAGATGTGAGTTATTATTACCTTTTAATCACTGGCCCATGATTGAGAATGGGAGCCTCTATCCGATCCATTCAAGATGGAAAACCTAGGGCACTTTCTTGCAATGGATCACCAGAACTGAACTTGTCTCTGATAATTCCATCAGCAGTCAGTATATCAAGGAATAAGTTACAGGGCTTGGAGGAGAGCCTAGAAATTGCAACACTGATTTATTGTTTGAATAGGACCATAAAAGGGCAGTGGTGAACTTTAAGAATTGTCCCAGAGCAGAAGAAGGCCACACCCATTCTTGTCAGCTCTGATCTGGACCTCTCCCCAGAGCACCAGATGGACTAAACTATTCATCTTCACCATAAGAATGACAAATTCAGTCAGTCATCGGGATGTTTTGTCAAACCAACACCAAACATCTGGATGCTTGAAAACATCTACATGACTGATGATGGCCTTCCGTGGGTGGCCAGATGTTTGCTGTCAAGTAGACACAACCTAGTGCTCACAAATATGGAATCTTTGACATTATGCAAACACTCATTCATTTAACAAACATATATTGAGTGCCTAGTCCCATTACTTTCATTTCCTCACAACTAAATTTCAATTTACATATGCTCCTAGCAATGGCCAGACCACAATAAGCTCTAAACCAGACAACCCACAGAGATCATAGAACTTCTAGGACTGCCGCTGAGCCAGAAGAGCAAGAACTTCCCTCTCTTGGTTGACTCTTCATCATGGAAAGAAGATCTGTCACCTGCAGCTCCAGCACCTGGGTCAGGGAGCAGGACTAGTGCCCCCAGGTCAACTGCTCAAGGCAAATTTGCTTAAACTAGAGTTGGGGAGGGGGAAAGCCTTGGCTGCCCTAAAGCCACTTTGGGGAGATTGCTGCTATAGAAGGGAGCAGGGTGATGTCAATTCCCCAGAGTATGACTGTCAAGGAGAAGTAACATGTGAAAGTAATGGTTTATTTTAACCAATCATCCCACCACCAAGAAGGTGATAAGCACATCTACTCCTGTTGTCAGTACCATATACGCTATGGTACCCTGGGGCAAAGCTTGAATTACAGAAAACACACCACCATCTTCAACCCCCAGTCACAGCTTTGTGCATATACTTTCTCCTCCATCCTTCCTGCATATGCTTCATGCCTACTCAAAAGACAAATGAAATTGGGAGGAACATAACATGGTAAGCTTAAAAAGAGGGGGATGTGGCTCAGTGGCAACATAGGCCCAAGTCTCATATTGCAAGACCACTTGAAATGTAAAATGGACCTTGTGGAATCTTAGACAACCCTGGGATAACCTCCCCTTTAGTCTTGAGAGTAATCCATCCCCTTTGCTTCCCAATAGGTATCTTTCCACTGCCCCAGCCTCCTTTCAGAGATTCCCATCCCATTCCTCCCCTACACACGGTCTATGCTCTAATTATTTCTATTACTCACTATTCTTTTAACACCTGCTCTTCTTTCCTGACTCGACAGCTTTCTTCATACCATAGTCTTGGCCAGGAATATGTTTCTTCCTCATTTTTGCTTACTTAAATCCTACCTATCTTTCAAAGTCCAGCTTGAAAGTGATCTCCTTCATGAAGCCTTCTTCGATGACATCCATCCCCACCCTAACTGGAAGTGATCTCCAATTGGCATAGAAGTATTTTGCTCCTACCCATTACCACCGTAACTTACATTTATATAGCCTGTAACCCTTTCAAGTTTACAAAAAACAGGAAAACAAATATATAGATGTAAGGAATTAAGAAGCCATCAAGTCTAAATCTTTCACTTTAGAGATGGAGAAATTGAGGCCAAGAGAGATGAAATGGCCTGCCCAAACAGTAAGTGACAGAGGCAGGCATGAAATTCGAGTCTTCCCAATTTGAGGTCCAGCATTCCATGCGTTAAGCCATGCTGCCTCTCACATGGTAGTTCTATAGTTGTACATATCTTAGGCCTTAGACTGTGGAAATGGTCTAGTTTAACCATCTCCTTCTACAGATGAGGAAACTGAGGCTCAGGATCAAAGATGTGATATAACTTACCTAAGGTCATCTCACAGATAGTAAATACCAAAGGTAAGATTTGAATCCAGGTCTTCTGCCTCCAAATCCAGGGCTCTATGTGCCATACTGGGAGAGGACAAGCTCCTTGAGGTCACAGACTGTCTTACTCATCTTCATATAGTCTACAATGCCATATAATAGGCATTTAATATACAGTTCATTAATAGTTGCTTAATCAACATTTTAATTGAAAGTATCTATGTTTGAATTGGGAATTTCCTCTAAATCATTCAGGGCATTTTATAGAATAACCTTAATACCTTTCTGGGAGAAAAGTGAGAGCCAATTATCATTATCTATGCAAAGCACCTACTGGCCTAGCAATCTGTTCAGAGTAAGGCAGACCCAGAGAAGAACAGAGAATTTAGAGCCCCTTATGGAAAGATGAGCCTTCATGAGGGCTGAGGTCTTCCAGGGAGCCACAGTCTGACTATAGGGGTCATGTGGGCAATTAATCAGAGAGTTATTGTTTAGATCGGCTGCATCTATCTGACACTGAGACAGCTAATTGTGGGGGCCTCCCATCCACTCATTCCCCAATACTCTGCAGCTCGGCCTCCTTCCTATGCTATGGAAGCTTCCAACCACTCCCCTTCTGAGCTGGGCATTCAGGGCAGCCATAACCTAACTTCTACCTGGGCACCCACTGCAAGCCACTGTGCAGTTGTTATTGGGAAAATTCCAACCCCACTCTCTATCCCCAGACCAACTTGTGGTTGCAGCAGGGGCCTGTTGGAGGGCAGACTCTACACACGAGGGCAGTGATTGGTGAGTAGGCTGGGTATCTTTGCCTTTGCTAGACTGGTCCATGGTCAGGAGATGAAGCAGGCCTTTATCAAAAGACTGCCTTAGCCGATATATGACTCATACAGCCTGTAAGAGCCCCAGGTCACCAACTTTCATTCATTTGTTCATTCAACAAGAATGTATTATGCAACAGCTGTGTGCAAAACACTGTGAGGTACTGAGCATTTTAAAGAAGTAACAACCACCTTTTCCCTCATAGACCTGACAGTCACCTATCAATGACATTATTTTCCTGCCACTTAATTCCTACTAGACAATAATAATATTTCAGTGGGCATATTTTAGGTTCTTAAATCAACCCTGTCAGGAAGCCTAATGCTCACTGTAGTCCCACTTCTTCTATGCTTTGCCCCCAATACCAGGAGTCATGTCCTGAGGATCTTACCCTTTCAATGTTGGAATACCCACCCTAGGGCCTTGCTGGCCACTGTCTCAGATTGGTCCCAGCCAAGCTTCACTTTTTTCCCTAGCAACCTTCTTGGCTTCTACCAGAAGGACGACAAGGATAAATATTGCAAGAAGGACAAGTGGAATCATGGGAGAGTAGATCTGAGTGGCAATGGCGGTATTGATCTGACTCTGGTTCTACATGTGCCCTCTGAATCTTCCCCCCACCCTCCACTTTCACATTTGGGAACCAGAATCAGATCAATACTGCCATTGCCACTCAGAAGGGCATGCTGATCTATTCTCCCATGATTCCGTTTCTCCTTCTTGCAATATTTATCTGTCGTCCCTGTAATACCCCACCTGACAACAACTACTCTATTTGTGCTGTTTTGCCTAATTAAAATGTAAGCTTCTTGAGGACAGAGCCTGTCTTAGTGTTTGTATCTGTATCCTTGGTACTTAGCACAGTGCTGGGCACATAGTAAACACACAATAAGTGGGGGATTTCCATTCATATGTTAAGGCCCTTATCACTTCTCCCCTGGTCTACTGCTACAGCAGCCTAACTGGGCTCCCTTACACAAGGGTCTTCCCCATCCAATATAGCTTCCATACAATTGCCAATGGCATTTCCCGAAAATATAGGTTGGACCATGTCACTCCCCTATGCAAGGAACTCCAAGGGTTCTGTATTACCTCTAGGATAAAATTAAATTTCGTCTTTACCTCATCTTTTAAAATGTCCATATCTGTTTATGTTTTATAATGTACATATTATTGCAATCATACCTGGATATATTTTATAAATAAGTAAATATGTAGATACATATTGGGGATACATAATCAAATTTTATTTGTATAGATAGGGGTGTGTCATGAAAATGTTTGGAGAACGGAACTGCTCTCTAAATTAATTCAGATGAATTTAGAAGCAAATTTCCACCACGTTTGTTTATCTAGCAATCAGCTTTAATAGTCCCATTTCCCTGTATGGATTGTTACTCAGGAGTCTTTTTTACTTCCCTTTGCCCAGTGGTAATTCTTACTCATGATTGTCACTTGTGGGGAAATGCACCGTAGTTGATTTCCTTCTGGATGGCCTTACATAGCAGAGGGCAGAAATGGACGCAGCTGAAGGGAGGTGAAGGGAGGCTAATGACTTCATTTTCTCCAGGAAGAGATGAGATCATTTTTTAAAGGTGTCATTTCCTTTTCTAAGTAGAAGGTTGTTAGACTCCCCTTTCTGTCCTTTCATCAGCCAAGGTCATTGAAGGAGGAGAAAGAAAAGGCTTAGAGGCATAAGAGTACAAACTGGGATATCAGAAAGCATTTAGCCAGGATGATCATGGAGTGTTCAGATAACTATTGGGAACCTGAGCCTCTTGGGAGGGTGGATCATGTTAAACACTCCACTTGGGCAGTCTTACATGGCAGCTTTAGCTCAAGACATGAAAAATAATGCAAAGGGGAATTCGATGGAGGAAGAAGCCAAGAATGGGCATGGCCAACCTGGAGAACAATTTTCAAAGGGGTCCAAAGTGCTGTCTGTGGTCTTGTTTTAAGAGCTCGTTTCTGGTAGCACAATCCCTCAGGGTGATGATCCAGGACATTAGACAGTGTGGTATAGTGGGCAGATCTCTGGACTTGTAATTATTGGACTTGAGTTCAAATCCCTTCTCTGCAACTTTTGAGGTGTGTGACCTTGGACAAGTCACTTAAACTTGCCAGAACTTAATTTCCTCATCTGTAAAATGGGGTTATTTGGACTAGATGATATATAAGGTCCCTTCCCACCTTAAATCTCCTCTGATTTGTCTGTCTATACCCCAAGCTGTGTCTATATATGTCTATAATGAAGAAAAGATCAGGAAACGACTTTTGGTGTTTGTGTATATTAAGTCTAGTCACTGACCTGCATTTGTAGAGAGATTAGCCTTGGTGAAGAGATAGCAAAGGACAGGACAGCAGAGGATATGCAATACAGGGGTCGCTCACAGCAAAGGGCCCTGATTTTCTCAGGAAAGTGTAAATTATAGAACCACATCATGCAGATCGCTGCAGGGTAATCGTAAGAAATCGCATTGTCCATAAGCCCAGAGGAGATGAAATAAGATCTGAAATCAAGGAGCTATTGAAACACCAAGAGGGAAAAGTTGGAGACCCTGAGGTCACTGGAAATAGTCACCTAAACCCCAGACATTCAGCCAATAACAAAAGGGACAACAAAAACAACGCCGATGACTCGAATGACCGAAGAAGAGCCAGGCGTACTGACACTAACATTTCAAAAGGTCGTTTTTAAGCTTGATTATTTCAATCCATGTAGCAGACCAACTATATCAAGACAAAATAATTCCCCAAGGCTGGGATTTCCTATAACTGTCCTGAATGAACACATTCTCTTATAATATTTGATGGAAAAGTATCAAAATATTTCGGGACCTATACAAAAAATATACTTAGCAGACACTGTCATGATAAAAGCCAAAGTAAGAAAGATGAGCCTAACAAGGAATACATAGTCTAAAGGACACAGGCCTCAGGCACCATCATGGATGGAGCGGCTTGGGAAAGCTCTTGAAAATGGGTGGAAATACATGGAAAAGTTACTTCAATATCTAGCTGGTGCACACAGTAGGAAATTGGGTGCCATATCTCCCAATTCAAAGCAACAAAAAAGAAACACAGAAAACAAATCTCTATTAGAAACTCAAGATTCCCTTAATTGGCAAATGAATGAGAAAGTCAAAGGTTTAAAGGTCAGACAAGGAATCAAAGCAGCACAAAGAACAAAAAGAAAAATTCAAATTTAATCAAAAACTTTACTACAAAGGTGAAAGAGAACCCCAAAGAAAGGTAAGAAAGATTTCTAGTCATCTATGTGGTCACAAAAGACACAACAAAACAGTCATTTGGGTCAAATGCAAAATAGAAAGCTTGTACCCATTAATATAATGAAGAGTTACATCAAAGAAGGTGGCTGAAACTCTAATTTCTCTGCAAAACTAGAAACTGTCAGGGTAGGCCTATATAAGAATCAATAAACATTTATTAAGTAGCTACTATGTTCCAGATGCTGTGCTAAGCTCTCGGGATATAAAAAGAGTCAAAAGACAGTCCCTGCCATCAAGGAGCATGCAGTCTAATGGAAAAGACAACATGCCAACAAATATGTTCCAAGCAAGCTATATACAGTGTAAGTAGGAAATAGTTAACAAACAAAGGAACTAGAATTAAGAGGAGTTGGAGAAGGCTTCTGGTAAAAGCTGGGATTCAAAGAAAGCCAGGGAGATCAGTAGGTAGAGTTGAGAATGGAAAGCATTTGAGGCCTAGAGGACAGCCAGAGAAAATGCCTGGAGCTGAGGATGGGAGTGTCTTGTTCATGGAACAGCCAGGAGGCCAATGACACTGGATGGAAAGGTACATGTCAGAGAGTAAGGCATAAGAAGACTGGAAAGGTAGGAGGGTGCCAGTTTATAAAAGGCCAAAGAGAGCATTTAGTATTTGCTCCTGGAGGCAATAGGGAGCCAACGGAGTTTAGAGGTGGAGGTGGAATGATTGTGGGCCTGCCCTTTAGGAAAATCACTTTAGCAGTTAAACAGAGGATGGACCAGAGTGGGGAGAGACTGAGGTGGACAGATCCACCAGCAGTGATTGAAGTAACTAAGGCGTGAGGTGATGAGGGCCTGTGGGGGGGGGGGGCTATCAAAGGAGAGAAGGGGACATATTTGAGAGATACTGCAAAGGTAAAATTTACAGGCCTTGACAACTGCTTGGATATGGGGGGCAAGAGAGAATAAGGAGTCCCAGATGACTCTTAGATTGTCAACTTGAAGGACTGGGGATGGTGTTGCCTTCTACAGTAATTGGCAAAGTGGGACGTAGGAAGGATTTAGGGAAAAAGATAGTGAGTTCTGTTTTGGACACATTGAGTTTAAGATGTTTATTGAGCATCCAATGAAAGATGTCTGAAAGGCAGTTGAAGACGCAAGATTGGAGGTCAGCAGAGAAGTGGGGGCATGATAGGGGATGTGAGAATCATCAGCCCAGAGGTGATCATTAAATCCTTGGAGGCTGAGGAGATCACCAAGTGAAGTAGTGTAGAGGAAGAAGAGGGCTCAGGACCGAAATCTGAGGGATGCCTAAAGTGAGAGGGCATGATCTGGAGGAGGATCCAGCAAAGGAGACAGAGGAGTGGTCAGATAGGTAGGATGAGGGCCAGGAGAGGAGGGTGTCCCAAAAACCTAGAAAATGGAGAATATAGGGGAGGATGATCAACAGTGTCAAAGGCTGCAGAGGGAATGAGGATTGAGAACAGGCCATTGGATTTGGTGACAAAAATCACTAGTAATTTTGGAAGGAGAAGTTTCAGTGAGATAATAAAGGCAGAGGACAGATTAAGGGGGTAAGATGAAAGTGAGATGAGAGAAAGTAGAGGCCCTTATTATCAATGGCCTTTTCAAGGAGTTGAGCTACAAAGGGCAGAAGATACATAGCATGATAGTAAGGGGGGATGAAAAGATCAATGGAGGGTTTTTCAGGATGGGGGAGACTTTATAAGATTAAAAATGTTGGCTCAAATGCATCACAGTGGTACATGGACTACACGCAAAAACACTGTAGCAGTTTCCTCCCAAAAGAGAGCCTGCTCCCATATGTCTAAACAGACATCATGTATCTACTAGCAAAAGATGGGAACGCCATTGGCCGCCATTGACCTAATATAGGTCGATTACATGTCTATGCACTTTACACAAAGTATTCATGGTTTCTATCACTTAAAAAAAAAGGCTACTATGTACATTTACAGAACAAAAAGTGGTGTGCCAGAAAGTTCCAGGAGTGGAAAGAGCAACTTATTATTGATTTAATAATTACTGAATAAACTGTCTGAAAGCTTTGCAGCATTTATATTGTCTTTATTCATTATAGCAAAGCCTTTGACTCAGTTCTCTACTCATGGCTTAGTCACATAGAGCAAATAGATGAAATAGAATCAAGAATAATGAGAACACGAGTATTTGATAATGTCAGAAGCTGGTGATATGAAATATGACATCTTACAGTGAGAAATATTAAGCCCCATATGGTTCTGCCTAGGCTTAAACTTATTATCATTTCTCTGAAACAGAACTGAGTATGGCTTCCAAATTAAAAAGGGAGTCATACCAAAACATCTTATTTATCACTTGATGGTCAAGGATAATATTGAGTTATATGATTCTACCCAAATGCATTAAACAGCTGTCCCTTTACATGGAATAACATATATCTCCAAAATCATCTCTAATGATACCAGAAGATCATTTGGACTCTGTAAGTATAAAAATCTTAAAGTGAACCAAAGAAAAGGAGAGGCTAAAAGAAAGCTTCAAGCCGAAGTCTGGAGATGAAATGAAACCAACATATTATGGCAGTATTTATAAATACCTTAATGTAATCAAAAAGTCTTCCATGGGCAACATTCACATGAACTCCAGCCAACATTAGGTCAACACAAAAGTGTCTTCAAAATGGCTAATAGAGTCAATCAACCAACAGGAGTTTATTAAGTGATTACACAGTGCCAGGTATTATGCTACGCTGTGGGGATACAGGGACAAAAGTAAAATGGCCCTTTGCCTTCAAGGAGCTTATATTATAATAGGGAAGACAACACACACCCACATGATTACGTGGAGAATATATGCAGGACAGTTTGGGAGGGAAGGCACTAATGTGGGGGAGAGCTGGGGGTGGGGGAAGCAGGGCGGACACCAGGAAAGGCTTCACGTAAATGGCCATCATTGAGCTCAGCTTTGAAGGAAACTAGGGATTCTGAGAAGCAGATTGCAGAGTGCAAGGAAGGGCGTGAAGTATAGGAAGAAAGGCAGGTTAAGATCGCAGGAGGACTGGCCAATGCGAGTGCCATCATTTGAGCAGATGCAGTCTCCTTCCTGCCCTACCTCCAGTCTGGCTCAGCCAGTTTATGGCCACACACAATAGAAGGACTCCCCGACTCTGGGGAATGTACAGCTATTCCGTTTCTAGTCCACTCACTGTATGCTTTTTGATTGGTTTCTAAGCCAGAACTACACGTTCAAGCAAAATGATCTCACGGGGCAACTCATGTCTCTTTCTTAACAGGCTACATTCATGGGAGGAGGCAAGAACCGCTGTGAGCATCCAGGTGCAGAGACAGTGCATCAGTGGGCTACTCTCCCCAGCCACAGAATAACAACAACAGACATTTAAGGTCTGCAAAGGGCTTTATAAATATTAATTCATTTGGTCCTCACAAAAACCCTGTTGTTATCCCCATTCTTCAGATGAGGAGTACAAAGGTTAATTGACTTGTCAAACAGTTAGTAAGTGTCTGAGTCTGAATTTTAACTCAGTCTACCTGCCTCCATTGTACCACCCAGCAGATGGCCTTTTCAGGTCACATGAAGTCTAGAGCACGTGGCCTTGCTATTGCCTATGTCCCTGTCATGTCCTGCCTTAGGTAAGGGAATATTGGGGGGAAAGGGAAGAAGAAGAAGCCTTTATATCATGCCTCCTCAGGCACTGTGCTAAGCACATTATAAATATTATCTAATTGGACAGAGAGTGGACTAGGCTATGAACTGCAAGCTTCAAAGGGTTGGAGACATGAGCCACCAGGGCTCTAGTAATGGGAGGCCATGCCAAAGTTTCCAGGCAGCCAAGCCCAAGGAGGAACGAAGACCGGGCCCTAGTGCAACACTGGATCAAAGGCAGCCAGGAGGCAGCATGTCCAGTCTGATCTTAATTCCATGCCTCCCTCCACAAACCTCTCTCTAAGCACTGATATCCTGCCTGGACTAGCCCCTCGACGGTTAGTATATTCTCATCCTCCTATATTTGCTCCTTCCCAGTGATTCTGAGGGGCAGCTAGGTGGCACAGTGGATAGAGTGCTGGACCTGGACTCATCTTCCTGAGTTCAAATCTGGCCTCAGCCACTTACTAGCTCTGTGACCCTGGGCAAGTCACTTCACCCTGTTTGAGTTTCCTCATCTGTAAAATGAGCTGGAAAAGAAAATGGCAAACTACTTTGGTATCTTTACCAAGAAAATCCCAAATGGGGACACGAAGAGTGAGACACAATTGAAAACTGACTGAACAACAACCACCTTATCTGTAAAATGGGGATGTGAAAAGATCAACTATGATTGACTTAGCTCTTCTCAGCCATACAATGATCCAAGACAATTGCAAAAAACTCATGATGGAAAATGCTCTCCACATCCAGAGAAAGAAATGACGAGTCTGAATGCAGATCAAAGCATGGTATTTTCACTTTCTGGGTTTTTGGCATGGTTTTTTTTCTTTGTGTTCTGTTTCTTCTTTCATAACATGACTAATGTGGAAATGTTTTACATGATTGCACATGTATAACCTATATGAGATTGCTTGCTGTCTTGGGGAGAGAGGAGGGGAGAAAAGGAGAGAGAAAAATTTGGAGCTCAAAATCTTGTAAAAAAAATGAATGTCAAAAAAACCCCACAAAATGAATGTTAAAAAAAAGATTTTTGTAAAACATAGGTCATGCCGTGTCAACCCCTTCTCCAGTCCCCACCCCTAGGTGGAATGAACATCACTGGTTCCCCATTACTTCCAGGGTCAAATATAAGGTTGGCCATGTTTGGCATTTATGAGCAGGCCTCATCTTACCTTTCCAGTCTTTTAATATTTTATTCCCTTCCACACACTATACAATCCAGCTTGTGGCCGTTGTTGTTCGTCCTTATCTTGAAGAGGACCATGGCATCAGGAAGGTGATGCCATTAGTTACAGGTGAATTGGATTTAAGTGAGGGAGGACCGTGCAAAGTCACCAACCCTCACTTTCTCCTCTGGAGCTATCTGGGTCCAGTGGCAAGATATAAGTCAGGATGACTGGAGAGGGCCCCCAGAGTACTTACACTAAGTAAAGAGGAAAAACGATTATCATGGAAAGTAGTATGTTCTTTGAATTCCTTACAATGAGAAGGCTTCCATTGTCCCCAGGACAGTATTTATGCACATATAAAATCAGTTAACATGCTGAGCTTTGCATTTCTCAAATATATAGGGAACTGAGTCAAATTTATAAAAATAAGAGCCATTCCCCAATGGGTAAATGGCCATAGGATATAAACAGGCCATTTTCAGGAGAAGAAATCAAAGCTAGTCACATGAAAAAATGTTCTAAATCACTACTGATTAGAGAAATACAGATTAAAACAACTCCGAAAAAACCAACTCAGATATACCACCCCACACTTAACAGATTGGCTAACATGACAGAAAAGGAAAATGATACATGCTGGAGGGGATGTGAAAAAATAGGGACACTAATGCACTGTTGGCGGAGTTCTGAACTTGCATTCAAGCATTCTGGAAAACAATTTGGAACAATGTACAAAAAAACTATAAAACTGTACATACCCTTTGACCCAACAATACCATTAACAGGTCTGCATTTCAAATAAAAGGGGAAAGGATATAATACGCATACATATTCATTTACATATACACACACACACACTATATATAGCAAATCTTTTGTGATGGCAAAGAATTGGAAATTGAGGGAAATGTCATCAATTGGGAAATGGCTGAATAAGTTGTGGTATGTTATGGTGATGGAATACTATTGTACTATAAGAAGTGATAGGGGCAGCTAGGTAGCACAGTGAATTCTTCCTAAGTTCAAATCTGGCCTCAGACACTTAATGAGGCAGGCTTGCTTCAGTTTCCTCATCTGTAAAATAAGCTGGAGAAAAAAAATGGCAAACCACTCCCATATCTTTGCCAAGAAAACCCCAAAAGGGGTCATGAAGAGTCAGACACAACCGAAAACGACTAAGCAATGACAACGTAAGAAATGATGAGCAAGATGGTTTTAGAAATGCCTGGGAAGACTTATATGGACTGATGCAAAGTGAGCAGAGTAGAACCAAGAGAAGACTATACAACTGCAATGTTGTAATGATGATCAACTATGAAAGACTTAGCTACTTTGATCAATACAATGATCCAAGACAATTCCAAAGGACCCATGATGAAAAGTGCTAACCACCTCCAGAGAGAGAGATCTATTGAATTCTCAGTGCAAATTATGAATTTTTCTACATTCTTTATGTTTCTTGCTTTATTTTTTTGCAACATGGCTAATATGTAAATATGTTTTATAGGACTTCACATGTATAATTGATATACTGCTTGTTTTCTCAATAGGTAGGGAAGGGGAAAGATTTTGGAGCCAAAAACTTTAATGAATTTTAAAACATGCTAAGATTTGCCCATTGTGAGACAACCAGGAGAGGCAGTACTCTTGAAATGGTCAGGCTGAACTAAAGCCTTAAGTTTTGGAGAATGGGGGAGGGGAAGAAGAGAGATTCCTCTTTGGGGGGCATTTGGAAGACACAGAAGAGATCATTTATACAAATATTAACTCACTGTTTCTTCTCCCAATGTGCTTTGGGCCCTTGGTATGACTTTTATACATGGATACAGGATACTGGCTAGTGCTAAAAGAAGAAGAAAAAGCAGTCTGCCTCTTTTATTTGTGAGAAGCAGCATAACTAAATGGTTAGAATGACGAACTAAATCAAGATAGACCTGGATTTCAATCCCACCTCTTATACTCATATATGACCATAGGCCGGTCATGACTTCTGAGCTTCAGTTTCCTTCATATGTAAATGGGACATACTAATACCTATGGTACTTTCTTCACTATACCGTTGTGAGGATCCAATAAGGTGATATCTACAAAACACTTTGGAAAACTTGAAGTAGTTTTAAAATACCAGCTATTATTATCATTCCCCTCCCCCCCAAAATAATCTATGCCTGACTTGAGACTACAAATGGAGTGGTGATTTTCAGAAACCTCCATTCCTCTATTATTCATTTCCTTCATTATCTATCATGGTACAAAGACACTTTCTCCTCCGTGTAAAGTTAGGCTTTCTTATCCATTTAGCTCTCACTCAGGATACTTCAGTACCTTGGTCAGATGCAAGAGCAGCAAGGATCATGCTTTATGGCTTTGATCAGTGCAAGTTCCCTCACCCTCAGAGATCACACTGAAACAGGGATGGCGAAACAGAAGATTGGACAATAGGAGTATCATAGTTTGTGGGCCCAGGCCACAAAGGTAACATATGGAGGGAAAGCGCTGGATGGGTAGTCAGTGTGCATTTGCATCCTGGCTCCTCCATGGACTAGCTAAGCAAAACGAGCAACCACCAAGCATCTACTAAGTGCCTACTCAGCACAAGGCATCATGCTAGGCACTAGGGATGCAAAGAAAAAGGAGACAATTCCTGCTCCCAAGGAGCTTACATCACAACTGGACATAGAGGAAATGCACGTACCGTCTATATGGAGTAAATATAAAGAGCATGAATACAATACTTAGATACATAGTCATTTAGGGAGAAGGCAGTAGCAGTTGAGAGGATTGGAAAAAGGTTGATGAAATAGCCATGATACCTGCTCTCTCTACCTCATAGGATGGTTTTAAGAATTAAATGAGATATTGGTATATGAATATAGTGAAATTTTTTGCACCCAATGGCAAAGATGCTGGAGAGGTTTGCCATTTCCTGCTCTAGCTCATTTTACAGCTGAGGAAACTTAGGCACACAGGGTTAGGTGACTTGCCCAGGGTCACATACAAAGTGACAGGGAAACAATCCCAATCCACTTTCCTTAATTGTAAAATGGAACTCAACAATTTAATTCAACAAGTATTTATGGAATAGTGAAGATGTGCCAGGCACTGGAGATAAACACACACACACACACACACACACCCCAAATAGTCTCTGACTTCAAAGGGCTTAGCTGGAGCACTTACTTAGCCAGATTATGGTGAGGGCCAAAGAAGATAATGTAGGTAGAGGGTTGTTCTAGCCTTAAAGCAGTTATACAAAAGTCAGTTGTCATTCTCACTTATTATCATAAGTGCACTGTCCTAATTGGTTCCACTAAAAGTTCTTCTTGAGCCTTGAGCTCACCTTGGTAGAGTCCCATGAATTTTCACTCAGTCTTCTCATGTGGCTGCTCTTTAAAGTCAGATTATAACTATAATGTAATTTATATCAATAAAAAATAACCAAAGGCCTGCTGCACACCTCAAGAATGCACTATGCTTGACCACTAATTCATTGGTCACAAGAAATATTTATTTACCTGACATCAGGCTGCTAGTCCATTGAAATGAGTGGTCAATTTAGGCAAATTATCATAGAACAATAGGAAGGTATCTTAGATTCCATCTAGTCCAACCCCCTTCACATCACAGAGGAGAAAACTGAGACCTCTGAGGTTCAGTATCTTGATCAAAGGTTACAAAGTTAGGACATTTCTGAGGTAGGATTACAACCCAGGCCCTCTGACTTCAGCCCCAGCCCTATTTCTACTAGACCACATGGTCATGATTAAATGATCTTTCCTCCAACCTCATGCAGGGTTAGAGAGAACATGGTATAGAGCAGGCCTGCAAAACCTTCGGCCCACCAAAATACATTTTTCACAGGTCGCCCAAAATCCTTTGGCAGGCCACAGGTTGTACAGCCCTGGTGTAGAGATTGTGTGGCAAGTTTAGACAATCCTGCTCTATGCCACCAGAATGAACACCCACAGATATAGTGGGTGCTCTCACTCTTCACCCCTTTTTGCCAGTATTTCCAAACTGCTGCCTTGAATGAATGGATGAACACAATTGTATACACCGTCTGGAGCAATTACCTGAGGCTTCAAGACAAAGGAATACAATTTTCCATGTAATTACCTAGGTATTTTAGTTGAAAAAATTTCTGATGCAAAGGCTCTAGATGATTTTTTTTTCAATTTCCAGCTTCATTTTGTCAGTGTGGACCTCATTTTTTGTCCCTGTTCATTGTCTCAGAATTCATTTGCTCCTTCACCTTGTAGAAGTTTAAATTTTTCAGTATGACTGAAAATTTGACAGCCAGCAGAGAGGAAGAATTGAAATCTTTTATGTGAGCAGTTACACATTCATAAATTATGTATATTAAGACATCCATAATGAGGCCAAATTACCGAAAAGCAAAGAACAACAAGATTTGCATATTTAGCTGAAGTTTCTGCACCAATAGTAAATGGCAAAATTATGAGATGAGTTATTTGCACACATGAAAGATTTATCTCAACTTGAAGAATGAACCAGTGCATTTATTGATTCTGGTGAATGTTCCATTCATTAAATGGCTCCTAAATGGTCTGTTTTGTGGTTGCAAAGTCATCATGTGTCATTAGACATTATGGAAAATGTCAGGATGCTAGGCTTCCATATTAAAAATGCCAAAAACAAGGACAAGCGAGAAGACGAGTAAAATTTTTTAAAAAGAGCTATAATGAAGTTGAGATTCTGGTTTTAATTAACAAATCAAATGATATGCAAGCAAAGTTGGGTTTACGTGCATTGACATAGGTTTCATGAGTTTGACTGGGGTGTGGCCAATACTCCCAGTTCCTTGAATAACAGGGGGTCTTGGAATGATAGGCCCTGCGTAGGAGAAAGCATGAGGGACTTGGGCCAGATTATGATGGTAGCCCTGGCCCGTCACCTGATCAGAGGCAATTGACTGTGTCTTTGTACCTCAGTGCCACCATCTCCATAAAGGAGATGATGGAGATGGAGATGATGATGATGACCACAACAACAATAACAATAATAATACCTTACCACCTACCTTGCATGGTGGTGAAAAGCAAAGTGATATGTAAACCTCAAGATGCTCCGTAAAGGAGATGATGATGATGATGGTGGTGGTGGTGGTGGTGGTGGTGGTGATGATCACGATGATGATGATGATGATGATGATGATGATGATGATGATGGTGGTGGTGGTGGTGGTGGTGGTGATGATCACGATGATGATGATGATGATGATGATGATGATGATGATGATGGTGGTGGTGGTGGTGATGGTGGTGATGGTGGTGGTGGTGGTGGTGGTGGTGATGATCACGATGATGATGATGATGATGATGATGGTGGTGGTGGTGGTGGTGGTGGTGATGATCACGATGATGATGATGATGATGATGATGGTGGTGGTGGTGGTGGTGGTGGTGGTGGTGATGATCATGATGATGATGATGATGATGGTGGTGGTGGTGGTGGTGGTGGTGGTGGTGGTGATGATCACGATGATGATGATGATGATGATGATGGTGGTGGTGGTGGTGGTGGTGGTGGTGGTGGTGGTGGTGGTGATGATGATGACAACAATAATAATACTCATACCACCTACCTCGCAAGGTTGTGGTGAGAAGCAAAGCAATATGTAAACCTCAAGATGCTCCGTAAAGGAGATGATGATGATGATGGTGGTGGTGGTGGTGGTGGTGGTGGTGATGATCACAATGATGATGATGATGATGATGATGATGATGGTGGTGGTGGTGGTGGTGGTGGTGGTGATGATGATGATGATGACAACAATAATAATACTCATACCACCTACCTCGCAAGGTTGTGGTGAGAAGCAAAGCAATATGTAAACCTCAAGATGCTCCATAAAGAAAATGAAAGAGGGAAATAGCCAAAGGTAGCCTAGGAACAGACCTGCTGGTCAGTGGTGGGAGAGATTCAGGTACCTTAAGTCACTGTATTCAATCCCTGCAAACACTGAATTTTTTCACTTTTAGATCCTTCTCTGGCAATGCCTGAAAGATGGCATTGCCTTAAATCTTGGAATGAGCAGGAAGCCACTTCCATTCAACATCCACATCCTAAGTCCTATTAGTCAGTGTAGCAAAGTGCACTCTGAGGACCAAAATCTCATTTTCATGTTTTTGTT
This sequence comes from Trichosurus vulpecula, assembly GCF_011100635.1. Taxonomy (NCBI): domain Eukaryota; kingdom Metazoa; phylum Chordata; class Mammalia; order Diprotodontia; family Phalangeridae; genus Trichosurus; species Trichosurus vulpecula. The sequence goes on along the minus strand of NC_050582.1, from coordinate 9,380,957 downwards.
GGTTTTTAAGCAGGCATCTTTTACCTAGAGTCAGATGCCTGGCAGTGTTAGTGACTCTGGCTCCTCAAACCACCCTCCCGCCAGTCACTAGAATACTTCTGGCTAGCCCTAATACTGACAGTGTCCCCAGCTCATCTTTGGCCTCTCCTAAGGTTTGGTGAGGAAGAGAATGGACCCTTCAGTGGGAGAATGTCACCCACCTTCCCCCAGCCTCTAACACCAACTCTCCTCATCTTCTGTCAGTTTTCTGGGTATGGGGTGAAAGGTCTGAGTTGCATTGATCTACATTTCTCTTGGTTTTGATGGCTTGGAGCAGTCTTTCATCTGGCTGTAGAAAGTCTACAATTCTTCTTTTAAGAACTATTTAATTATATTCACTGACCACTTATCTATTGGGAAATGGTCTTTGGTCTTACATGTTTATATTAATTCCCCATAGAGGGTATCCCAAAATTCTTAGTGCTGCTACTTTGTCTTCTGGAAATTTCCTCTAGTGATATCAGAATGTTTCTAAGCTTTAATATCGTTGTGAATCTGTCCCTGGGCCAAAAGTCTTGGTGCAGTTTTATGCCTTAATAGCCATTAAACTGCACTATGACTTCTGGGGCCTACTGTATGTCTTGGATGTGAGAGATTTATCAAAAAAAGGGTCATTAGCATGATGCAACCCCAGTTCCAGTTGGTATTACTGCTACTACTACTGCCCCCCACCTTCCACAAAAGAACACACAGAGAGTTGCAGAGACATACGAAGAAACACAGCCAGCTTGTGTAAAGGGGAGAAAGTGCAAAAGTAGAAGATTTTGCTGGTGATGAATCACTGAATTAGGATTTCCTTCCTGACAAAGGTAATTCAGCAATATTCACTCTGTTAGAGGAAAAGAAAAAATCAATTGTTTTATTTTTGTATCAGGCATCTCTTTTGCCCTTATTCTCTGTCAGTTGTTTCCCTTTCTGAGTTAATGGAAACCCTCCTGCTGGAACCTGGGCATCTGTCATTGACCGTGGCATCCAAAAGCAAGAGGATGAGGTCACATGTGGCCCTCCTTCTCCCCCGAGAACAAAGGAAAATAGACTTGTTAGCAAGCTAATATCAATTGGGACAGATAGCTTGGGCCCTGATGTTGGCCGTATGAAATCCTGTTGCCACTTCAGTTTTCCTCTTGGGCGTCTGCCTTACCCTTTTCACTCCTCATCAGATCACTGACCTCAGATGTGGTCATTGCCTAACATTTCAAAAGGAATTAAAAGGGCTAAAAACAGGAAAGGGCAAAATAGAAGGGGAAAGAAGCTTTCTTTCCTCTTCCTGTTTTAAAGTAATAAAACCATGTAAATCAGTGGTGAGTTCAGTGCAGATTTCTTTGGCATCCACAGACAGACAAGCATACCCACATACCCACACATGCGTGCTCATAGATGCACACACAGAGCGAACCGTCAAAAATTGACATTCTACAAATGTTACTGAAAATGGCTCCTCTCTTTTAAAGAGCTGCCAACTCCCTGATCTAGTCAAAGCCTTTCATTTTATAGATAAGAAAACTGAAGCCTGGAAAGCTTGTGGGAATAGCCAAACACAAGTAGTTAGTGCTAGATCCAGGAGTAGAGAGAAGCCTGGATCCCTCCTGTGATTTTTCTATCCACACTCGTCACTCAAGGTCAATCAGGGCTCTGACTGGAGCTGTGGTTAGCAAATGCCATGTATGTGCTCTCTCCCAGGCCTCTTTCAAAAGCATATCTGCCCAAAGACCTGAAAGGAAAAATTCTAGGCCACCAGAAGGGATGAATTCCTAGCTTTGCCCCTTCAAACACTGCTTGGAAGTAGGACTCTGGAAAGTAAATGGAACTGAAGGATAAAGATTCCCTACCAATCATTTTCTTTCGTTTGAGGGAAGGTACAAAGATTGTATCCCCTTCTCATCTTCCTTGTGCATCAGCCAGGCCAGCACATCTCAGGGGAAACCTAAATAACCTCCCTTCTGTGGGCTGTGGCACTGGAAGCTGAGGACAACATCACCTCAGAGCAAAGAGGGACCCTGTGACGTAATTCCTATTACATAGTACTTAGCGTAAGACCATGCACATGGGGGCACTTTATAAATCAAGGAAGAATGAGTTCCAAGTGCTATCTTTGGCATCAAGTTTGGTCTCTATGCCTTTGCTGCTTGGGGATGTCAATGTACCATCCCTCCCTCCATCTCTTCCTTTCTGTACTTTCTAAAGCAAAACTTTGTAACTCTCCTTTCATGACAACCAGCCTGGCAGCACCATGGACAGTGGAGGATAGCAACAACTGGCATTGACTCATTGAAACCGCATGGTAATCCAGGAAGGTCAGTGCCGTAGGCATGATCTAGCCCCATCTTGCAGACAGGGAAGCCAAGACTCAAAGGAATGAAGTGATTTGCCCAGAATCACAGAGCCAGTGAGTGGGAAGGGAGGAGTGTGAATGCAGGCAGAGCATTCTAGGGCAGGGCGACAGGAAGTTTTCCTGAGGGCAAAGGAAACAGAGACTGAAAAAATCTAATATATTCAGAAGGAGCTGAGGTTAATACCTAGTTAGCAAGTATGATCAGTTATAATAAGATGCTACCAGATTAATAACCACCATCCATGAGCCACTATCCTAACATTCACTTTCCTAAAGGCTAAATCCATCTTAATTACTTTTATCGTATTCATATCATGAATTACAAAGTTTGTACATAGTACCAACAATATTGCATGATGATCAACGGTGAATGACTTGGCTCTTCTCAGCTGTACAGTGATCTGAAACAATTCCAAAGACTCCTGATGAAGGATGCCTTCCACTTCCAGAGAAAGAACTAATGGAGTTAGAGTGCAGGTAGAAGCATCCTTTTTAAAAACTTTCTTTTTCTTTTTTTTTTTTGGTCTGTGTCTTCTTTTGCAACATGACTAATATGTAAATATGTTTTGCATTACTGCACATGTATAACCTATATCAAATTCCTTGCCATCTCAAGGAAGGAAGGGAGGGAGGGAGACGGAGAGAGAGGGAGAATCTGGAGCTCAAACTTTTTTAAAAGAATCTTAACACTTTTTTACATGTAAACAGAAAAAAAATATGTGGAACAAAAAAGAAAAACAAACAAACAAAAAAGAATTACAAAGTTGATTGGAGGATCTACTTTCATGCTGCTTGCCCCAGAAACAAAAAGTGCTAGTTGTAGCCCTAACTGCTAGGCCTTCGCTGACTCTGAGTCCTGCATTCTATTAACTAGGCCATCCATCACCTCTCAACAGTTTGCATTTCCATAAAATCTTAGGGTTTGTAAACCATGTCAGCAGCAGGATTTGAACCTAAGGTTCTAGAGCTCCAAACTTAGCATGCTAGGTGCTACATTCTGCAGCTCCCATTCAGGTCTTTTGAAACTGAAACAGAAAACAAAATGTGTTTAAAAATGCCCCTTTCTCTACAATCCAGCCAAGGATAATTCTTTAATATAAGACTTCCATCTCACAGTCTCCCTTTAAGGTGCTTTTGAAAAGGCAGTAATGTAACCATCACGAAATGTGAACACCTATTCTCTTCGGCCCAAACCAACACCAGTGGGTGACCCTCATGAGGACCTGTCATTGCCTCTTCAGGGATAATCTCCTTATACTCTGAGGCCCTGTGACTTTATTTTCTTTTTTGCAAATGGCAGCAGATGCAGAGAGATCATATATCTTACCTAGAATGCAAACCTATAGCCCCATGTGATTGTTAGTCAGACAGTTAATCAAGCATTATGGATGATGTGGAGAAGTTGGGGGGGGGGCGCTGCAGAGCACAGGACAAAGAGGCCCACGGGAGAATTTCTCTTACTAAAAGTTCTGCAGAATGGCAAGGTTTCATAGTCACGGCCCTGAGCCATTCACTCCCCAGTGGATATTAGTTATAAAAAGAATTTTTAACAGCCTACTTATCAGATGGCTAGAAATGAGACCAAATCATTATTACTATTTATCAAAGCCTTTTTTGGGTGTGTGAACAAAGAACTGAGTTGCCTTTGCTGCCTGGGGTAGAAGGAGGGTGGATTCCAAAAGGGCCAATTAAGAGACTGAAGAAAACAATGAAATATGGCAAAAATCCAAAGAGAAAAGGTGGAGAAGTTAAATCTACTTTGGCAGAGCACTTAGGTTTAATTGGCAATGGGAGCCTAATGCTGCCCATTAGGGATGTTCTCAAAGCCCCACAAAGGCACTGGGGGCACACATGTATCTTGGAGGGTCTTTGGCTTTTTTAGCAGTCAGGATCCCATGTGAGTGGATCGAAGAGAGCAGGCCTGCTTTGTGGAAGTCCCCTCCCGGAAAACCTTTAGTTGGGTCCTCTGTTGTCTCCAGACATTCACTTCCTGCCCTCCCCACTCTGCCTCCCTTTGTTCTTTCCAATGGGATTTTATCTCACTCCCTTTCCCACACCCTCCATTCTGCTCATGCTAGCTTACTGGGATTTTCCAGTGTGTGACATTCCATCCCCTCAGCACACCGCCCACCTGGTGCCTTTACATACATGCTCTCCCATATCCGGACTACAGCTCCATCATAACTTCATCTCTTAGAATTCCAAATTTCCTTCAAAGTACACCTTAGATGGCAGAGGCCTTTCTTAATTGGCTCATATGTTAAGGGCCTTTTCTTTCTCCCATTTACTTAACCGTGCATATGCTGTGTTTCCTAACAGGGTGTAAGCTTTGTGAGCATGGAGAGTTTCATTGTTGTCTTTCCTCGAAATAAGCACATTTAATAAATAACTGTTAAAGTCAGGCATTATAGTATGGCCATAATCTAAGGGAGTCAATCAAGCTCTGGCACCGAAACCCTGGAGCAAGGGGCAACCTGGAGCTGTCTGGACCTGGGCTGGGTCAAAGTGTTGGGACTGGACTCAAGAACAGCCAGTGTTCTTCAAAATGGGTGAAATAAAGAGACTGTGTTCAAAAAATCAATGAAGAAAGCAATACAAAAAGAAATGAGCAGAACAGATAGGAGAGAAATAGGAAGACTTCAGATGTGTGGGTGTGTATTTGCCCACAGACCTGTAGTTTCTCCTCTGCTTAAAGGTACAGTGGAAAGAGTCACCAAGACTCATGTTCAAATCCTGCCTTACACACTTTCCAGCCCCGTGACAGGCCACTTAGCTCCCAGGGTGGTTGTGAGGATCAGATGAGATCATATCTGTGAAGTGCTCTGTAAGCCTTAAAGTTAGAGCTAACTCAAACTGTCTCCTTTAAAGGGAAAGTTCTGGATGATTTGGCGAATGCACGCTTCTCTCTTTTTTGTTTTATGAGGCAATTGGGGTTAAGTGACCTGCCCAAAGTCACACAGCTAGTAAGTGTGTCTGAGTCAGGATTTGAAGTCAGGTCCTCCTGACTCCAGGGCTGGTGCTCTAACTACTGCCAGCTAGCTACCCCAGGGAATGCATATTTCAAAGAAGGGGCCATCGATATGAAGTGCTGAGGAGTTAAAGGCTTTTGTTGCTGTTCATTTTATTTTAGAGAAAAAGTGAAATGAATTGATATGAGTAGAGGCTGGGGAGGGGGGTGGGGTTTCCAGGCCTTAAGAGCAAGAATATAAAAGGAAATAGGAAAAAAGGAAGGGAGAGTTGGAGGGGGTAGGGGAGGAGAGGGAATCCAGGAAATGCCTAAATCCGCTACATCTACCTATTGCTGTTCTCTGGAACCAAGCAAAATCAAAATCAATCCAATCCCTCTTTCAAATGACAGCTCTGGGCTTCTAGTCTATTCTTGACTCTAACGAGTTGCATTGACTCTTGATTGGGTGGGGAAGAAAGGGGAAGGGGGACGGGGATGAGGGATGGAGACAGAATGATCTGTATGAACGCTTGAGAAAAGGGTTTTGATCAAAATGATGTATTTAATCTCTCCACTTCCTTTACCCAGCTGGAAGCTAAGTTCCTCCTCATCCTACCGCTTTTCATGAGAGCAGCTGCTTATGATGACATAGGCAGCACTGTGTGCCTTTCTTTTTGAAATTGCTTAAGACCCTTTGGGCTACTTTCTTGGCTCCTGAGGCACTTGCAAGGCCTGAATAAGGATTCAGGCGTCTGACCTTCCCTAAATTCTTTAGTGATTTTCCAGTAACGTGGTGACTGGAAAATAAGGGAGACAGAAAAAAGGAGGTGCCCAGGGCTAGGCCAGCATGCCACTGGCATCTAGCAAGGGACAAGGGAAGAATCAAGAGTATCTGATCACAGAAAAGCAAACACTGCTTTATAGGCACTTTCACAACAAGGTATCTCACACCCATACATCAAAATCATTCAGGTTTCCCTGAAAGATATCCTCAAACATATCTGTGATGTCACCACTTTCAGACATGCCCTCCAATCATACAGATCATAAGCATCCTATAAGTTGGCTACAGGGGGGTGCAACCAAGTACCAGCGAAACCCTAGGGCTGGCCATCTGGCCAGTTTACTCTTTCCATAAGACCAGCCCATCTTCCGGAGAGTGAAGAAGCTACCACATCCTCGCTCCTGTCTCTAGCAAACTGGGTGAGCTCCTGTGGTACACTCATAGGGAGACATAGACCAGGATGACATGGGATGAGGAGGCGTGGAGGCATGGATGGAGTGTATTTGTTGAAGATGTCAAAGCTTTCCCTGGGAGACAGAATTCCAAGCTGGTTGAGGCTGCCACCCAGCCCATAATTTCTTTATAGCACAATAATATTCCATAACATGCATATACCATACCTCATTCCACCATCCCTTACTTGTGGAGCACCCTCTTCACTTCCGATTCTTTGCTGTAACAAAGAAAGCGATTGTAAAAGTTTTTGTACAAATGGGGCTTAGGCCCAGGAGCACTATCACTGAGTCAAAGAGTATGCATAGTAACTAGAGTGCAGTGGATAGCTTGGTGGGCTGGGAGTCAGGAAAACCTGAGTTCAAATCCAGCGTCAGACCCTTACTAGCTGTGTGAGCCTGGGTAAGTCACTTATACTCTGTCTACCTCAGTTTCCCTAACTATAAAATGGGAATAATAATAGCATTTACCTCTCAGGATTATTGTAAGGATAGTGCTTGGTACAACACCTGGTGTGTATAGGTATTAGAGAAATGCTTATTTCCTTCCCCTGGTGATTTCTGTACAAAGATGGTAGTGGGTTAGAGGAGCACAAATCCCCTCCAAACAGCCCAGATAAGCTCTAAAAATGCACAAGAAGGAAGAATGATAAAGAAAACCAAAGACAACAGACTATGAATTCATTCAGCTAGTCCAAGACTGCTCAAAAACAACCAAACAGCCTGGCAGAAGCCTGCAAAAGGCCAGGGAACAAAAAGGCAGGGTAGGTAGAAGGCCAAGTCCCCAAGGAGCCCGATCTCCCAGCAGGAAGCAGGGCAAAAGCAACGCGAAGGAGACCAGCCGGCCCAGCCCTCAGCTCCGGACCCACCGTGAGCCTCTGCAGGAGACAGAGCCAGACCAATGCCCAGCACTGGAGCTCTGGAAAGGCTGGCTGTAGCAATATGACAAGAGAAAAGAAAGCAGAGTCAAAAAGGAAACAAAAGGATCTCTTTGCAGATGACAACACGGTATGCTTACAGAACCCCAAAGAGTCAACTCAAATGAACTGAAACAATGACCAATTTCAGCAAAGTTGAAGAATATAAAATAAGCCTGTATAAATGATCAGCGTTTCTGGATATTACCAACAAAACTCAGAAAAGACAGAAATTCTGTTCAAAATAACTACAGAACATATCGAATATTTGAAACTCCATCTACAAAGACACACAGAGAACTCTATGAACACAACTAGAAAAAACCCTTTACAGAAATAACAACAGACCTCAATAATTAGAGAAATATTCATTGCTCTTGGGTAGGCCCTGCCAATATAATAAAAAGGACAATACTGCTGAAATTACTTTACTTATTCAGTGCCACGGTAGTCCAAGTACCAAAGGATTACTTTAAAGAGCTAGAAAAAAATTAATAACAAAATTCATCGAGAGGAACAAAAGGTCAAGAATCTCAAGAGAAATAGTGAGAAGAGGCAGAAGAGCAGAGGCCTAGCAGTGCCAGATCTCAAACTCTGCTATAAAGCAGTAATCACCAAATGATGCAGTAATAGTTAAAAAATAGAGCGCTCGATCGAGGGAACAGGTTAGGTACACAACATGCTGAAGGAACCAATATGATAACAAAGCATTTGAGACACTTGAAACTCCTGGGGTAAAGACATACTAGTTGCCAAAAATTTCTGGGAAAACTAAAAGGCGGTGAGTCAGAAACTAGGTTTAGATCAACACTTCCCAACACATGCCAAAATAATGGATATAGGTTGTTGTTCAGTCATTTCAGTTGTGTGCAACTCTTCATGACCCCATTTGGTTTTTGGCAAAGATCCTGGAACGGTTTTACAGATGAGGAAACTGAGGCAGACGGGTGAAGTGACTTGTACAAATATTATTTCATTTGATCAATAACCCTGAGAGGTAAGTGCTATTACTATTACTATTCCCATTTTACAGCTGAGGAAACCGAGGTAGACAGTATAAGTGATTTGCTCAGAGTCACACAGCTGGTAAGGGGTCTGAGGCTGGATTTGAACTCAGGTCTTCCTTATTTCAGGCCTGGTCCTCTATCTACTGCACCACTTCACTGCTGAAATCTTTAGTGAGCCCTTATTGCTGACTTAATCCATTTAGCACAGTGCTGGAAACAGAGGAGGCGCTGAAGAAATGTTTGTTGACTTGCCACTTCTGGAGAAGAATCCCAGTCTTCATTGGTGGAAAGAGGATGCACGTGGATGAGATATTGATGTAAAAGGATGTGAAATCACACATTCTTAAAGTATTTAAGCAATACTTTTGTTGTGTACCATAGTTATCTTTATGATAGCTAGGGGGTGTAGGCAGCTGGGTGGCCTAGTGGATAAAGTACTGGCCCTGTAGTCAGGAGAATCCAAGTTCAAATTTGGGCTCAGACACACTTACCAGCTGTGTGACCCTGGGCAAGTCACATTACCTTGTTTGTCTTAGTTTCCTTATCCGTAAAATGCATTGAAGAAGGAAAAGGCAAACTGCTCCAGGATCTTTGCCAAGAAAATCTCAAATGGGGTCATGCAGAGTCAAACACAACTAACCAATCAAAGCAAAAAACAAACAAACAAACAAACAAACCTCAGTTATGTGAGTTAATATTTTATTCTCCTATTAAATTGTAAAGTCCCTGAGGACCAGAATATTGTCTCCTAATCTGTGTATCTCCATCCCTTCCCTACTTGTACTCCCAACACTTAGCACATCACTATTGTTCCCTGTGGGAGTTCAATGATCATCTATTATATTTACACACACAGATATTTGTGTGTATGTATTTTCATAATATGTGTGTGTGTGTATGTGTGCGCGCGCATGTGTGAATTCAGAAGATTAGGATGAGAAGAACGCAAAACCTTTTCTACAGTACAGGAAACCAAAATAGCCGAAGAAATCCAAATGGGAAAGCCAGAGAAAATGGAGGACTGCAAGGCGGAGAAGGAACAGCAACTTACAAACGACATGAAGGGAAGGAAGATGAGAAAGGCGCCAATGTTGCCCTTGTATTAGATGGAGAGTGAAAGTGAGGACATAGATCACATGGAAATCTATTTGTATTCAAATACATTGGCCCTTGTGAATTATATTATAGAAGATTTGAAGGACTGGCATATGTTACTGGAGCCACACTATCTTAGCTTAGAATTTAAAAAAAAAAATCCAAAGATCAGGAAAGAAAATACTGTTAATATTTTAAGTGAAAGAAAAAAAAAAATGAACTTAGAAACTGGAGGCCTAAAACATGAGAAAAATGTGTGTATAGTTTATACATATATATGTGTGTGTGTGTGTGTGTGTCTGTGTATATATGCACAGACATATGTGTACATTTATATATAGAAAATATAATCCCCAATCAGTGACAACTCTCTTAAGAAGAATAACATACTAGCAAATAATCAACTCTATGTCTTATCTAACTCATCAAATATGCATTTTTCAACAGCTGAATGTACACATATATTTTCTAGATGACTGAGACCAAAAAAAATATACCTTAGCCACAAATAAATAGTTATTTAGTGAGAAATGGTTGTTAGTGCCTGAGTTATCCAGAAAATTGAGGGCAAAATGTATTTCCTCTAGCCTCAACGATCTGAATAATTTACTTCTCTTGTACCAACTTATCAGAGGATTTGAAAGGGAAGCAATCGTATGAATCTTGGCAGGGATTTTGATTTTGTCTCCTATTATTGGACCCCAAACTGGAAATTCTGGGCCTGATGGAAGAGGGGAACCCCCAGGACACCCTGAGACTGGTAAATGCTTCTCATCTTGGGTATCCTGTGGAGAGCAGGTCCAAGGTCAGACAGAATATGGACAGTTCACCCTAGTCAGATACAATCCTACTGTCACAGTAATAATACAAGGCAGGACCTGGGAGATGGGTATGCTGGTGAACGGATGTTCAGGTGGGCGATGAGGGACTGGGAGTGACCGGGCATTAGATGAGATATCTGGGGGGAAGGGGCTTTCCTCCTCACAAGGAAACAACACGGTGGGGGGCAACTATCCTCCCTACTACTGTTCTCTGCCATCCCTATATCCTTTGTTACACCAAACGAAGGACCCCAGAATGTTGATACCCTGGGGCAAATCTCTGGTGATTCCATGCTAATCATAACTGTGCATGTGATTCAGTCCTCAAGACACTAAATAGCTGGGTATAAGCAAGACAGCACCAGGGCACAGGAAGACTGTCAGGCAGCTGCTGGCACCAGATGATTGCCATCCACCAGCTTCCTCATGTCAGGGCATGGAAAGCACACGGCTACTTCAGAGGGGCCGAGATCATGGAGGTTCATTTCCCTCCCTCTGGAAAATTCCGTGGCCCTGGTAGGACGGATGGCATTGCTGAGACCCAGTGGGAAGTTCTCTCTCACTGATATCTTTGTGTATGTATCCCAGGCCCAGGGAATTATATCATTCGTCTCTCAGAAGACAACACATGGAATAGGATATTTAAGGAGGCGAAGGGGGTAGCCGGCTTTGATCCTCCCCCTGTGCATCCATGAGCGCAGCTCAGCCTTTCAGGAAGCCTACAGCCTACCTGAAAGAAATAAGAATCCATCCATATTGGTCAGCTATTTTTTCTCTCCTCTTCTCTCCTCTTCATCGATGCATATTTAAAGCACCTATTAGGTGCCAGGCACTGTGCTGAGTGCTAGGGACACAAAGAGAGGCACAAGACAGTTGAATGGGAGTGAGAACATACAAAAAACTATGTACAAACAAGCTATTTCTAGGAGAAATTTGAGACCAGGCTTATAGTTGACCTAGGCAATTGTTTTGCAAATAACTTTAAAAATTGTTCACAAAAATATATGACTTTCTGTCCCGTATCAGTTTCTGTGATCAACATGTTTGGTGACTGTCCCCTGCTTTTTTTCATTTGAAAGAAGAATTGCTGAGGAAACAAGTCTGCCAACATTTTTCCCCTCTGGAGTGGGGGAGGAGGGAAGAGAAAGGTTTTGAACTTTTATGTGAAGAATCAAATCGATATAAGGTCAAATAAAACCAGAGGCCTTTTTCCTCCTGCAGACTAATGGATAAAAACCAATGTAATCCTTGCCCCTTTGCCCTATTCGCTTTCTTTACATTGGTAGCCGAGACCTTCCCCCTTCTCGTGACCATCTTCAAGGCGGGGGCACAAATTCTGCCACCTGGGCTTCCTCTAGCCCCTAACTTCACTGTCAGGCAGATGGCTTGTTTTCGTCTGAATTCACAGAAATTCCCACTATACAACCTGGACTCTTCTAAGGAACAAATGATGGAGAAAATAAAGGAAAAACCTCACCCACTTATTCACAGGATCTAAGATCTAGATCTGGCTGGACCCAGACAACTCACCCAGTCCAAGCCCCTCATTTTACAGATCATGAAGTCATTTGCTCATGGCCACACTGCTAGTATGTGTCAGAAGTGGGATTTGAACCCAGATCTTGAGACTCCAGCATCAATGGTCTGTCCTCTGCCTACTATAGTCAGCTTTGGGTAAGCCCTGGCCTGGGAGCCAAGGGTCCTGGCTGTATGCCTCTTTGGCACTACTCCAGGGACCTTGGCCAAGTTACTTCCCCTTTTCTCTACTTTCCCCCTCTATAAAATAAGGAGGCTAGATCAGCTAATCCCTTCTAAGGTCCATTCTAGTTCTGTCATTTTATAATTCTTATAGATAGCATCATCACTGGAATGGTAGAACTGGAGGAGTCAGAAAGGCCTGGGTGTGAATCTTGCTTCAGACTCTTCTGAAGTGTGTGAAACTAAGCAAGGCATTTTAACTGTTGGAACTCCAGCCTACTTATCTGTAAAATGGGGATAATTAAGTGCCTTGACCTCCCAGGGGTGTTGTGAAGATCAGATGAGATAACATGTATAAAGCACTTTATAAGTCTTAGATTGGATGGATGGATGAATGGATGGATGTGTGTATGATGGGTGAATGAAGATGACCTTAAAATACAGGCATCATGGTTAGAAGAGAGAGTATTATTGGGGCAGCTAGGTGGCGCAGTGAGTAGAGCACCAGCTCTGGAGTCCGGAGGACCTGAGTTCAAATCCGACCTCAGACACTTGACACACTTACTAGCTGTGTGACCTTGGGCAAGTCACTTAACCCCAACTGCCATGCCTTCCCCCCTCCAAAAAAAAGAAAAGAAAGAGTATCTTTTTTATGCCCTTTGATCCAGAAATGTCACCACTAGGTCTATATCCCCAAAATATCCCCACCAAAAGAGCCCGATGGTCCGTATGTACAAAAATATTTATAGTGCCTCTTTTTTCAATGGCAAGGAATTGGAAACTTGAGGAATTGCTGAACAAGTTGGGATATATGACTGTGATGGAATACTATTATGCTATAAGAAATGATGAGAGGGCAGTTTCAGAGAAACCTGGGAAGATTTCTATGAATTCATACAACTACAATGACAAGAAACCACTCTGAAAAACTTGGGAACTCCGATCCCTTCAGGGACCAGTCACAACCACAACTGTGGAGGACTCCCAATGAAACATGCTCCCCATCTCCTGAGAACCCAGAGTGAAGGCTGAAACCTAGGTGTTAGACATAGCCAACGTGGGAATTGGTTCTGCTTGACTGAACATGTGGCCGTGGAGATTGATGCAGCAAGACAAAAAACTCCAGGCACATGTGAGCCCACCTTTTATAGGCTTCTGGGTAACACTGCTCTCTGTGAGTATGCATAGAGTGCCAAGCTAACAATACATATATGTGTGTGTACATATACATACACACATGTATACACATGTGCATATACAGGTATGTCTATATGTACATACGTGTGTACACACAGAGTGAGGAGGGAGAGAGGAAAGTCAGAGACAGAGAGAGACAAAGAAAGACAGATGGAGAAAGCAGAGTATAGTAGATAGAGGATAAAGGGCTGGCCCCCAAATTTAGAAAACCTGAGTTCAATATCGGCCTGTGACATTATCTGTGTGATTGCCCAGTATCTTTTTAGAGGTCCAAATTGGTGATTTTATTTGTCCCCCTAAAAGAGAAATGTTCTTTAAGGGGGAGCTACTTTAAACAAATACATACATACACACACACACACACACACACACACACACACACACACGCACCCGTAGAGCCCTTTGGTATTCAGAGCCCAGATAAGATAGAACGCATTGGGGCCTCGATCATCTTTGGTAACTTGGCAAATGTTAGGCTGAGAATGACAGGTGAAGAGGAGTGTAGGAGGTGAATATCCATATTTATTCTAATGCCTGAACTGTATAATCGATTGATTGGTGCATGTATGTTGTCAGAAACTTCCCACTCTTCTCAGGATTTACATTTCTCCAATGTAGAACGTGATGTCATTTGGGTGCTCCATCACTTGAGGATAGGCAGGACAAGCTACAACTCGCTTACCGCAGTCACAGAGTTTTGAATTAGCTATTAGGAAAAACAGCACGGCTCCCAGGACTGTGAAACTCTGAGAAACATTACCAGGAGATTTGGTAGTATTTACTTCGAAGCCTGTGTTTATGAACAGCCCAGCCACACCTTGGATTAACTTGCACTAATCTTGCCAAGGGAATGAAGTAGACCAACAGCTAAACGATGCCCTGGTGTTCCACTGGGACAGAAAGGGAAAGGGGACAAGCCAAGATTGGAAGTGAGAGAGTGAGATGGGTCTAGGCTAAAAAGGCTAGAGGATAGGGAAGGAGAGAGAAGAGAAGACATCCCAGAGACCTAGATTGGAGACTGTAAGACCAGACTTCCATCTAGTCTAATTCATACCTGACCAGGAATCCCTTCTGAAAAACCCCTTACAAGAAAAGTTTAGGAGACAGCGAGCTTACTCCTCCTCAACATGACCCATTCACTTTGGAACAGGTGCCTTTTAAAAACTGATTTCAAGACTAAACATGCCTCTTTGCACCAACTATCTACTGCCTATAGCTCGGCCCTCTGGGGTCAAACAGACCAAGTCTATCTGCTCTCCTATATAAGAGCCCTTCACATACTGGAAGTCACCGCTCATCTCTTCCTCCCCTGCCTAAGCTTTTCTCCAGGCTAGACGTTTCTTGGGGCCTTCGAACCATCTTCCTATGGCATCTGAGATTACATTTTGTCTTTGGATCACCAGCGTCTAAGGAATAGTGGATGTTTAACAAATGTTGTTGGATTGCCTTAGATCTAAAGACCCTTCACTGTCCTGATCATGCAGCTGTAGGAGCTCTCCAGCTTACAAACATCCTTCTTAAATGGGGCACCCAGGACAGAATCCGATAGTCCCCATGCAGTCTGACCAGAACAGAGTGCAGCTTGAGAACCTAGCGTACTATGGGTTACAAAGCTGTGTATATAGGTGATCTCATTTAAGCTGCAAAACTATTCAGCAGGCAAGGTACTTATTATTAAACATTTGTAGATTAGGGAAGCAAGGATTAGATGGATGAAATGACTTGGCCATGGTCACACAGCTAGTAAGTGCCATTGGTTGTTAGATTTAAACTCAGGCCTGTCCAGACTCTAAGCTGAGGGCTCTTTCCACTATACCCCCAAAAGAAAGCAGTGGATCTGATTGGAAAAACTAGGACCCCCTGCTATAAACTGTCCTCTCATAAACCGGAGGGTCTGTCAATATGTATTCCATAATGCGCTCTTAGTGTTCCAAGCAGGAGCTGTGCAGAGGGAACACATTTCTTACAGTGAAATCACCTCACTGCCTCTGCTGATTTACATTTCAAAGAGACATTCAGAGGCTGAACTGAAGTGGAAGGAAGCAGGAAACCCAGAAACATGTTTAACCAGAGGCATTCTGTGACCCAACTGATAACCCTCAGATGGAGAAAGTTAACTTCTCCCACCCCAACATGTCTCCTAGTAAAAGTGGCTTTCTCTCCAATGTAGGGAAGGCTAATGGATGGAGGATCAGGGAGTGGGTCTCAGCCCACATTCAAAAAAGAAAACCCTCTCTGGCTGCTCTTCCTCTTCAAATACAGTATCTCTCCAAACACAATGGCAGGCAGGCTCATTTGGGAAGCTTCCCTACAGGCAATGGATAATCAGTCCCTGAAACACTGACATGGAACCATTCTTGAGCCATAAACAGGAACCTCAGGCTTATGTGAGTTGCTCCCTACCAAGCATGGCCTCCAAGGATCACCATGGGGACCAAGAGACATTGTTTGCTCAATAGCAAGAAGACTTAACTGACCTGAACTGAAAATGCCAGAGACATGAACTTAACAACAATGAAGGCAGGAAAATGTCAGTTGTTAGAAGGAAGTGAGAACTCTCCAGGATCCAAGGGAAAAAACCAACTATTTTGTTTGCTCCCCAATTCCCATATTCTCCAAATAGAGGGCATGTATTCTTTGGGGGGGGGAAGAAAGACAAAATCATCTGCAAAAAGTACATCTGTCCTCTGCCTACTATAGTAAGCTTTGGGTAAGACCTGGCCTGGGAGCCAAGGGTCCTGGCTGTATGCCTCTTTGGCACTATTCCAGGGACCTTGGCCAAGTTACTTCCCCTTTTCTGTACTTTCCCCCTCTATAAAATAAGGAGGCTAGACCAGCTAATCCCTTCTAAGGTCCATTCTAGTTCTGTCATTTTATAATTCTTATAGATAGCATCATCACTGGAATGGTAGAACTGGAGGAGTCAGAAAGGCCTGGGTGTGAATCTTGCTTCAGACTCTTCTGAAGTGTGTGAAACTAAGCAAGGCATTTTAACTGTTGGAACTCCAGCCTACTTATCTGTAAAATGGGGATAATCAAGTGCCTTGACCTCCCAGGGGTGTTGTGAAGATCAGATGAAATAATGTGTGTAAAGCACTTTATAAACCTTAGATTGGATGGATGGATGGATGGATGGATGGATGAATGGATAGATGGATTCTTTTTGAATGAGGTCTGTGGGACACTTTGTGAGGCCACTTTCTCCCAGTCTGGATAAGAGAGGTACTTTTATTCATTCAGAAGGGGCCTCTTTGAGAATAGCAGAGAAGTACCTTCCCTTCTTCAGGGTTTCTTTGCCTCCTATCTGACCACCTCCTTAGTGGGTTCTAGCCTCCTAGGACAAAATCAACAGATTTAGACCTGAAAGGAACCACAAAGACCATCTAGTCTAGAGATTCTTATGACATGGACCAACTTGACAGAATCATATTTGCAAATACATAAAATAAAATATACAAGATTACTAAGCAAATCAATTTGATGGAATTAGAGTTATCAAAATGTCAGTATTAACTGTTCGTTAATAGTTTGATATAATTCTCTTGTAAATCCAGGATGAAAGGAATTTGTTTTTTTTTTCCTTTCTCTTTGGTAGCTGCTTTACAATTAAGTCTATTTACTTTTGTAATATTGGATTACTTAAGAACTATATCTGGTATTGTGTTAGGTTCACTATTTTATATTTTTAAAGTGTTGCTCTATTTGATGTTCTCAGGTAAATTGGCACATAACTGTTCTGCTAATTCTTTTTTATTTTTTTTATTTTGTTGTCATTTCTCTTTGTGCATTTTAAAATTTTTCTTTGATTTTCTCTTCTTTTTAATCTAGTTGGCCAAAGGTTTATCAAATTTGCTAATCTTTTCAAAGAACCAGCTTTCACTCTTCTTTGTCAGTTGTATAAACTTTTTGGTTTCCAGTTTATCTACTTCTCCAGTGATTTTTGAGATTTCTTCTTTTGTTCTTATTTTGGGTTTATTTTTGTTGTTCTTGTTGGTCTTATTTGTTCTTATTTGGGGGTTTATATTGGATGTCTAATTTTTCAAAGGCATGTTCAATTCTTTAGTCTTCTTTAAAACCTTATTAACATATGCTCCTAAGAAAAAAAAATATATATATGCATATATATGTATACAGGTAGGTATATATGTATACCTACATATATACATAGGTATGTGTCTATATATATACATATGTGTGTGTGTATAATTTTTCCCTCCAAGAACTGTTTTATCTGTATCCTAGAAATTTTGGTATGTTGTCTCATCACTAATATTGTCATTTACATAATTACTAATTGTTTCTATGACTTATTATGGAAATACCACATTATTCAGGATTTCATTATCACATCTTTTAAGCCTATGTAATTGTTGGGTATTATTTATATTATGGTCTGTAAAGGACATACTTAGTATTTATGCCTTTTTATATTTATTTGAAATTTCTCTGTGCCCTAACCTATTAGTTTTGTTTTGTAAAAGTTCCATACGTTCCTGAAAAATATGTATATTCTTTAGTCATCTTATTCAGAAGGTGCCATAAGTTGTTAAGCTCTAATTTCTCTAGAAATTTACTCAATTCTGTATTTTCCCACTTGTTTGTTTTTCTGTAAGACTTGTCCAACTCTAAGAGAGGAGCATTTAAGTTTCTTCCTATTATTGTGTTATTAACTATGTCTTTTTATAATTCATTTAATTTTTCCTTTATGAATTTAGATATTATGTTATCTGATGTATATAAGTTTATAGTTCCTATAAGCATAATGTAATTTCCATATTCATCTTTGTTTATATTCTGAAATTTTTATTTTGGATTTGTCTAATAAAAGGATTACAATTCCTGCTACTTTGGATTCACCTGATGAATTAATAAATTTCATTACAGCCTC